>NW_027451494.1:0-36466 GCF_964194025.1 Convolutriloba macropyga
CTATGAAACAACTCTTGGTACAAACAATTTTACCCTACCAGTGGGACTGTAGTCTTTTGTCAGGAAACCAGGTGTTGTTGGTTCTGGTTCTAAATATGAACAAGATGACAAATTGACTCGATGAGGTGCGCTTGTACAATAAGTTCCCACCAGTTCAAGCAATAAAAGCTATAATACTATCGACAACTTTTTGTACGGACAGTTTCTACCGTACCAGTGTGATTATAATGGCTTGTCGCAATGCAAATTTTGTTGACTGTTGCTCTAGCCATAAAGAAAGAAGCTAGAGTGACTCAATGAGGTGCACTTGTACAACAAATTCTGACATATACAATCCAATTCCAATTTATGCAACATTTCAATAGAAGGCTATTGGTACACAAAATTTTTTTTCCCAACAAGTGGCATACCCATAGTTTTTCGGGAATCCAATGGTTCTTAATTTTTGGGCAAGCAAGAAAAAGATGACAAGGTGACTCGATAGGGTCCACTTTACGGTTAAATTACCACCAATTGAATTCATTTTTGCTGTATAATCAGAGAAACAGTGAAACAAACAGTCTTTGACCTACCAGTGGGATTGCCATAGCTTGTTGAGATTTCAAATGTTGTCCGTACTGGCTCTAAACATTAAAAAACATGACCGGGTGACACAAGGGTTTGAATTTTTTTAAAGAGTTCTGACTAATAGAATAAAATTTTGCTATACTTTTTGAGAATACTATTGGTATAAACAATTTTTTCACCAACCAGAGGGATCACCATAAGTTGTCGAGAATACAGTTGTTGTTGTTGTTGTTGGTTCTCGATCTAAACAACAATACAAATCGCTCGATCTAAAGAAGACATAGTGACTCGATGATATATGACTGTAGATGAAACTCGGATCAATTCAACTCAATTTTGCTGTATTATTAGCAAAATATTATTACAAACCATTTTTTTCCTTACCAGCTAGAATATCGTGGCTTGTGAGGAGTGCAATTGTTGTTGGTTTCGGCTCTAATCAAAAACATGTCAATTTGACTCGATGTGGTGCGCTTCTATTTCAAATACAACTAATTCTGCTATATACAACAACTAAGTTTGCTATTTCCTCTCAATAGATTATTGGCATGAAAATATTTTATACCACCGGTGTGATCATCATGAGTTGTTGTCAAAACTGTAGTTGTTCTTGATTTTTGCTCTAAACATTAAAGAGAACACTTGGCTCGATGACATCTGTTTGTATATTAAGTTCTGACCCATCTTATCCAGTTTTGCTTTTAATTTAGAAAATTTAGTACAAATATTTTGAGCCTACCAGTTGGATTATCATAGCTTGTGGGAAATCCAAGTGTTGTTGTTTTTGTCTCTAAAGAAGGAAAAGATGTTAAAGGTACTCAATGAGCTGCGCTTGGGTATTCAATTCGAGCATATACAATTTTTTTTTATTAGAAGACTTTCTTATGAAAAGCAATCGCTCTACTACCCGAGGGAATACCATGGGTTGTCAGGAGTGCAGTTGCTGTTGATTCTATATCTGAACATCAAAACGAAGATAAAATTACTCGACCATACATGCTTGTACTTTAATTTTCGACAAGAAAAATCCAATACAGATTAGAAAAATATTGTTAAAAACATTTGAACCCTACCAGTTGGATTTTCATGGCTTGTGGGGGGTCCAATTGTTGATGATTTGGCTAAACAAGGAAAAAGGTATAAATGACTGAATGAGGCACGCTTGTAAATTCAATGCGGATATATACGATCTAAGTTTGTTTTTTAGAAGACTCTAGATAGAAACAATTGCTGACCTACCAGTGGGTTTCTGATGTGTTGCCGAGAGAACCATTGTTGCTGGCTCTATATTCAAACATTGAAAAGACAACAAAGCAACTCGATGAAATTTTTGCGTGTACTTTAAATTCCGACCAGTAAAATTCAATTTTCTTTTTTAATTAGGAAGATATTATTAAAATCATTGGTTCTTTTCCGTTTGTGCACCCCGCTTAGTAAGCGGATATTATTTGCACCCCCAGATGCACCTGCCATTTTTTTACATAATGATTTTCTATGTAATGCCACGTGCTCTGTAACTGGAGGGAAAATAACGTACTGGTAGGGCACAAATGGAAGAGATCGAAAATATTTTAAGCCTACCTGTTGGTTTTTCATGGCTAGTAGGGAATCCAATTGTTATTGGTTTTGCCTCTAAACATGACAAAGAGATAAACGTGACTCAATGAGGTGCGGTTGTATAATCAATTTGGACATAGACAACCTAATTTTTTTATTGGAAGACTTTTGATAAAACACAATTGCTGTCCTACCAGTGAGTTTATAATGTGTTGTCGGGAAAACACTTGTTGTTGATTCGACATCTAAACATCCAACAGACGACTCGATGATATTCGCTTATAATTTAAATTCCGACCAGTAAAATTCAATTTTCGGATCCTTTCCGTTTGTGCCCCCAGCTTAGTGGATGCATATTTTTTCCAACTCGTATTTTCAAATAATTGGTTACTGTGTAATGACACGTGCTCTGTAACTGGGGGAGCATAACGTACTGGGGGCACAAACGGAAAAGATCCCAATTTTGTTATATAATTAGGACTATATTCTTAAGAACGTATTAAGCCTACCAGTTGGATTTTCATGGCTGGCGGGGAATCCAATTGTTGGTTTTTGCTCTAAACAATAAAAAGGAGACAAGTCGACTCAATGATATATATTTATTCCCTAACTGTGACCAAATGAGTCAAAATTTTCAATATTATTAGAAAAACATTTTTTGACCCTAATAGTGTTATTATAATGGTTTGTCGGGAACCCAATTGTTGTTTGTTTTTTTTTCACTCTAGAATTGAAAAAAACTTCATGAGCACGCTTTGAAGTGCTACATTGAGATCCGGCAATTTCATTCCAAGTCCGCTCTATTATGATAACAAGCTTTTGGTACAAATTATTTTCACCCTTCCTTCTTTCGGATAGTCACCGCTTGTCGTGATTCTAGATGTTGTTACTTCTCGGTCTTAAACACAAAAAAAGATGTATTATTGGCTCATTAAATCGAGACAAAATAACCTCAACATCTGCTCATGGCAAGAAAATAAAATTCTTTCTGCCATCATAAACAGTTTACAATTGGTTTTAAAAAGAAAATTCAAATTTAACAATAGTTCAGTTATATAGTTTCTAGCTTTGAGCTTCTTTGCAATTGGGTTAGATTTATTAAAATTATTTCCCTCTAAATTTGGAAAAATAGAGCTCAAAATTGCTGGAATTTTTCCCAGCGAGATAAAAACGTGATCACTTGCTGACTTCAAACGTGATTAAAAAAAGAGCGAGTAAAATGCTAATTTATTCTGCAGAAAAATAGAAAAAAATTTTCAAGTGCTAGTTGGCGGTTTAATTGAATGAAAAACTAATTGGTGTTAGGAAACTAATAAAATTTTACGGAAGTTGTTACAACCCAAAAGATCCGAAAAATTGTGACCGTTCTGCTTGACGTTTACAAAGTTCAGACTCTAATTACAGCAAAAATGGCTAAAATGTGCATAAAATTCAGCAAAGTAGACTAAAAACCTTCTAATTAGCTTAAAATTCATATTTTTAATCAGAAGTTTGCATGCAAACCACTATCAAAACAAACAACCCTGAAATAACAAAAGATCATAATCAAACACCAAAGCTAGAAAGAAAAATTAAGAATTGAAAACAAAAATTTTTGATTTATCACAGGAATTTTTGTTTACACCAAACATATTTATACCAAACATTTCAAAATAACAACATGAAAAATAACATGAAAAATTAACTGACAGAAACTCATATAGCAGCTGAAAAAATTTACTTTCGGTTGCGCGTCTATAAATATTTAGTTGCAAAAGCCTTGTAATACATGTAGTTGGGAAAGTTTTAGCAAATGACCAAAATTCTAAAACAGGTCATAAAGTGAAAATCCAGGAAAAGGGATGGAGATGACAAAAGCCAGAATTGAAAAAAATTCTCTACAGAAATCTCTAACAAAATTTGCTACAAAAAGCTAAAATGCAACCATCCCAAATATCACTAAGCCAATAGTTGGCTGATAATTAACAAACAACAATTTAAAAAGAAAAAAAAACAAAACCTTAGAAAATGGAAATCAGTTTATTTTATTTAAATTTAAAAATGCTCCATTCAACTTTCAAGTGTCTTCCAAACAATATTCGGGACAGAATTTTGCTTACATTTTTTATTAGACCAGTCAGTTACCCATAACAAGTCAAAGTATTAAACCATTAATGAAGTAAAGAGCAAACATCTGAATTTTTTGTATAACTCATTTAAGTGAAAAGTGCCATATCGGGCGTTCAAGTGTCAATTAAAGGTAGCAACAGATTAATAATAGCTCTTAACTAGGAATCAACCGAGAAAAACTCCATTGAGATCTAAGAAATTAGAAGAAATAGGCAAAAAATTAAGAAAACAGACAAAAATCGGCAAAAATTTGCTCAAGAACAATCGTTTTTGTTCAACAAAGAGGAATCAAAATTCAAATTCAGAGACCTCCAAAACACCTTCAAAAGTTGAAGTCAACTTCGCCACTATTCAAATGCTCTAAATTTTTGAGAAAGAATTTGAAAACTGCCAAAAAAGCCTAAAACCAGGCAAAATGGTCAAAAAAGATAAAAGATGGATCTTAAAATGTAATGTTTGCTTCAGATGTTCAAAAACTGCTCCAAACAAACTGTTACTAGTTTAAATATTGCCCAGAAACATTTTGGCTGAAACAATTTATCTAAAGCTTAAAAAAATCCAACACCAAAGCTAGAAAGAAAAATTAAGAATTGAAAACAAAAAATTTTGATTTATCACAGGAATTTTTGCACATCTCAATTTCTCGCTCTCTCAGCGGCCCGAAAAGTAAAACCAATCATTTTTGTTGCAATCTTCAATTCTGTTCAGCTACCAAACCACACCAAACTTTTCATGTGTTTCATTTCCAACTTCAAATCAATTCAATAAAGTTGATTGAAAAAAGAGAGCCGGGAGGATTCTGGAAATTACTCGAAGCAGAATATTCACCAAATCCGCTGATCTGAGGCACGTGTTTACACCAAACATATTTATACCAAACATTTCAAAATAACAACATATAAAATAACATGAAAAATTAACTGACAGAAACTCATATAGCAGCTGAAAAAATTTACTTTCGGTTGCGCGTCTATAAATATTTAGTTGCAAAAGCCTTGTAATACATGTAGTTGGGAAAGTTTTAGCAAATGGCCAAAATTCTAAAACAGGTCATAAAGTGAAAATCCAGGAAAAGGGATGGAGATGACAAAAGCCAGAATTGAAAAAAATTCTCTACAGAAATCTCTAACAAAATTTGCTACAAAAAGCTAAAATGCAACCATCCCAAATATCACTAAGCCAATAGTTGGCTGATAATTAACAAACAACAATTTAAAAAGAAAAAAAAACAAAACCTTAGAAAATGGAAATCAGTTTATTTTATTTAAATTTAAAAATGCTCCATTCAACTTTCAAGTGTCTTCCAAACAATATTCGGGACAGAATTTTGCTTACATTTTTTATTAGACCAGTCAGTTACCCATAACAAGTCAAATTATTAAACCATTAATGAAGTAAAGAGCAAACATCTGAATTTTTTGTAAAACTCATTTAAGTGAAAAGTGCCATATCGGGCGTTCAAGTGTCAATTAAAGGTAGCAACAGATTAATAATAGCTCTTAACTAGGAATCAACCGAGAAAAACTCCATTGAGATCTAAGAAATTAGAAGAAATAGGCAAAAAATTAAGAAAACAGACAAAAATCGGCAAAAATTTGCACAAGAATAATCGTTTTTGTTCAACGAAGAGGAATCAAAATTCAAATTCAGAGACCTCCAAAACACCCTCAAAAGTTGAAGTCAACTTCGCCACTCTTCAAATGCTATAAATTTTTGAGAAAGAATTTGAAAACTGCCAAAAAAAGCCTAAAACCAGGCAAAATGGTCAAAAAAGATAAAAGATGGATCTTAAAATGTAATGTTTGCTTCAGATGTTCAAAAACTGTTCCAAACAAACTGTTACTAGTTTAAATATTACCGAGAAACATTTTGGCTGAAACAATTTATCTAAAGCTTAAAAAAATCCTTTAAAAATCCACATGTAATCAAATATTTTGATAGCTTAGCAAAAATTTTTTTACACCAATATTTCTCGCTCTCTCTCAAAAACGCGGCCTGAACTGCAAATCACCCTCTCTTTTTTTAGCCTCCAGCTCAGGCAGCCATTTGTCCTAAATACTTTTTTCGGCGTGTAAAAATTACTTGTACACCCTGTTTAAATTACACTCTAAAAAGTATCAATAAAAAAACGCTCCACTGATATTCCTCCTCGAGTCTCCAATAGGCCCCCAAAAATAGCCTACTGAAATTATAGCAGGCACAATGCTTGAGAAAAAAATGAAGTTCAAGTTTTAAACAAATTTGTTTTCAAATACAAATTCTGTAGAATACCAATACTCTTGTTCGAGTCGTTAAGAAGATACAGATGATTGCAATGATTGTTTCAAACTTCATTCGAACGCAGTTAAACTGGTACCCAAAGCAGTAGTATGTTGTTCTAATTTTAGAGGCCCCATAAAGGACGGAGCAGTCGACTATTTTATGATTTTGCTATATTAACGCAGCCAAAATCACAATTCTGTAAATTTATAAAGGCTACATGATTTCTGAGACTACTGTGGTATAGTATGACATTGTATTAAAAAGGGGCTATTGATTTGAGTACACCAAATCTGTTTAATTTTAAGTTATTTTAAATTAGTCCTTTTGTTTTCATTTAATTCAAATTTCCATTGTCAATTTCCTGTTTGAAGATCAAATCTTCATATTTCACGCTTATTTAATTTGTTTACAAAATTTGTCTGAAAATCCTGTCTGTTCATGTAGTCTTGTGATTTGAGTTGCCGCGTTTGGCGATACTTTGTTGTGATCAAATTTTTGATCAAATTTAGTTAATTTTGATTTCCTCATTCTGATCAATTCATAATTCATGTTTAGTTGCCTGTCTTTACTCTCAAAATCGCTCCGCCAAACACTCCATTGTATTCAAACAATTTATAGTTGGAATTTGCTAAACGAAATACAAACCTATAAATTATAGCCACATTCGTGCTGCCAATTGTAAGCGTATTCAGTAGTCAGAAAAACGAATTCTCATATTTCAAACTTAATAGCGAATTCGCTCCCCGAAATAGCATATAATTAAGAACCATACATCCTGTGTTTTGGCACCGCTATTTCACTTCGAATACAGTAACGAAATCTGTATGACATGGCGCAGTCAGCTCGTGAATCTCGAAAAACACCGTTGTCAATAGAGCCATTTTGGGAACGACAAACTTCGGACCCTCCTATAAGATGGGAAAAGTGGCATATTCAAGTAAAACTTGCCATTCTTGCCCGTGAAAACATCACACTAGATACACTTCTCCAACCGAAACCAACAATGGTACGACTTCCAGCTGAACCGAAGTACGAGAAGGCAATTGAAGTTGCGACCGAGGAAACAGAGAGAGATCGACAAATAAGAAATAGTCAATTGAAACTCCAATGGGACTTGAAATGTCAACAAATAACGGAGGCAGGTGTCTTATCCGGAGAACGGCCATGGCATCTCTGTGACCAAAAGTATGTTTCACTTTTGTATCTTAGCATCGGAACAGAAGGAAGACGTCTCCTAACACAAAAAGTCCCACATGATAACATCTACGATCTCACTACCCTCAAGCTCTGGGAAATGATGGAGATAGCTTTCATTCGCCCTAGAAATATCACATTTGATCGATATGTGTTCTTCTCAAGAAAGCAGAAAAAAGGCAAAACGGTCGAGCAGTTCTACAGTATTTTCAAAGAATTGGCTGAAAACAATCAGTATATACAACACTTTCGCGACACAGTTGACCCGGAAAGAGCTTTTAGTATAGCTGTAAACAGGGAAATGGGACATCAGAATCAACAAAGAATTTCCTCAAACAACAACAGTGCAGCTGGTAGTACGGTAAATGCAATACAACCTTTCAAAAGAATACGCGGAAATCAGCCGGGAGATTAGCAGTCAATCGAGCAACGGTTGGTCTGTGTAATGGATGTGGTCAGGCTTGGACTACAACACATCGCCAGGTTTGCTCTGCCCTGGGTAAGAAATGCATTCATTGTGGTCTGCTCAACCATTTTGCCAAGGTATGTCGGAAAAAGTTAAATAATTTACGAAACTCTTGTCAAGGTAATGGTATCAACAATGTGGAAAATGCGGAAATATCAGAACAAAACACACATTCTGAAAATCAAAAGGTTAATTAAGTTAACTATAATGAACAATTTCATTCTGATTACGATTCTTTGGACGACAATTATGTAGCAACAGTAGAAAATGTTGACACATCGTCTATTGCACTGCAAAATATGACGATAACAATTGGCAATACAGACTGTCATTTACTACTCGATTCTGTTAGCGGTTGTACTATTATCAATATGTCCCGCGCTAGAGAAATAATGCTTAATTGTGCGCAATCACAATGGTCCGAGAAAAAACCACTCGAATTAAAGTCTTTTTCGAACAATATAGTGGAAACTCTAGGAACTCTAAAAACGCCAAATCGATGTAATGATTGGAAAATTCAAAAATGCAAAAATAACTGTAGTAGCAGACGGATTTAGACTTATTCTAAGACGAGATCTTTATGATCAATTGGGCATAACAATATCACAAAAACCTTGCCCAAATATAGAAATCAACAAGATAAAAACACATGTGCGATAAAAAAAAACCGCTTGCAAAGGAATTTCCTGCTCTAATCTCACGAATAGGAAAATCGAAAAATCATACAAACAATTCAAAATTTCACTGAAATTATCGTGTCACGCATCAAAAAGAGAGAAAAGTGCCAATTCATCTCCAACCAAAAGTAAAAATTGAACTCGAAAAATTGTTGAATGAAGGACATATCAAAAAATTAACAAACCGCTCTGATCAGTTTTTCATATCTCCAATAGTTATTACAGTAAAATAAATCAATCAATCAAAATAGCATTAGATTCCAAAATTTTGAATAAAGCTATCCACAAAAACAAATATCAGATACCAATATCGATTCGCAAATTCAAGCGATTTCACAACCACTGTCAACCGTGCTGCAAGAGACAGCTTGTTTCACGACACTCGATTTGCAATACGCGTATAGTCAATTAAATTTACACAGTGATACGGCCCGCCATTGCAACTTCAATCTCGTAAGCGGAGATATGACCGGCACTTATCGGTTTAAAACGGTATTTGACGGTCTAACGGACATGACAGCCGAATTTCAGTAAGCAATTGATTGTACAATCGCCCGCCTAAAAAATACATTCTGTTTTTTGGACGATACATTGACCGTGAGTAGAGGTGGAATTGACAACATCTCCATCTTGTTCGAAAATGTTTAAAAAAAATTAGATCAAGAAAACCTTCGAATCAATCTCGCAAAATGTCATTTTGCAAAAGATAAAACTAAGTGGCTTGGACATAGCATCACTCAAACAGGTATAACACCGTTATCGAATAGAACAGATGCAATCGAAAAATTATCTTTGCCTACAAATCTCAAAAAAACTTCGATCTTTTATGGGATCTGTTTATCATCTGGGCAAATTTATTCCTAATCTGTCGCAATTATGTTTTCCACTTAGACCACTACTTATGAAAAATACAAAATTGATTTGGACCGATGAACACGAAGAACAATTCAAATTGATAAAAGCGAAGATTGCTGAAACAACTGAAAATAAACATTTTAATCCGGACATAGAAACACGTATAAAATGCGACGCTTCACGTAAAGGTTTGGGTTGTGCATTAGAACAACGAACAACGAACGGTTGGCACATCGTGGCATTTGCTTGTTGATTTTTAAATTCTGTAGAAGATAGATATAGCATCAATGAACTCGAGTTGTTGGGTGTTGTTTGGTCTATCGAACATTTCAAATATTATTTATACGGCAAACCATTCACCGTAAAAACTGATCATAGAGCCTTACGTTCGATAATGAGAGAAAATACAGCTAATAAATCCTACAATAGTCGTCTAACACGTTGGGTAGATAGACTACTACCTTTTGACTTCACAGTCGAAAATTTATCCCGTTCAAAAATGGGACTTGTTGACTATATCTCTCGCGACCAATAACAAAAAACTGTTAATTTATCTGCATATGACGAAAAATTCATAGTTGCTAAATTGGATGTGATTAAGCGCGGCGCGAAACGCTTTTTATTAAATGCAGAGAGTTACATCGATTTTGCAGCGCAAAATCCACTTCTAAAACAAGCCTCAAATACCCCAAATTCCATTAACAATTTAGGAAGTGATTTCGCACCGCCAAATCCCGAATATTCTGCGATTACGGAATATGATAACACAATTAGCAAATTAGCACTAGATGACTCAAATTCTAATCTCAAAATCGATACAATCAACATTCCACACTCGTTTTTTGCCTTGAATTGTTCTACAAATCAGTTGCTTAATAATTTGAATAATTTTCAAAGAATCGCAAACAAATTTCAAAACGAACTCATGATGTCCAACTCTGACGACGAAACCCTAATGCAAGTAAAGCAGTCAACACCCTCAACGGTCAGATTCGCGGACGAGGCAGGTCCAGCAACGGCTCCCGCAGTACAAGCAACACCCTCAACACCCAACACCGATACCACAACGGTCACGTCGCCTTTTACAGATGATCTGTACACAGGTACCTTCAATTTTGCTCTATCAAAAATTTTTTCAAGCACCCTAATCGCCAGCCCTACGACCAAGGACGCAATCCTTAAAGAGATAAGAGACCGCATCCTGACGGAAAATGAGGATAGATGTAAGCAGATTTCGCCGTACATTCATACTTTCTGGAAGGACATGCACGTCAAGAATGGATGCGTGTGCAGCGATAACATGATAGCCATACCACATTCGATTAAAGAAGCCTACGTGGAGGCAATTCACGCAACACACCCAGGCAGCTGTGGTATGACAGACATGGCGACACATGCATGGTGGCCATACATGGATCGGGACATAATATCAGAAACAGCAAAGCGCAATCCCTGCGTCAAAATCGGTAAGAATTTAAAGTCTATTATTCCTGCTAAAAAATGGGCTCCATTAAAATTATGCAAAGTATCAAATGAAGAAATTCAAATTGACCTTGGCGGACCCATTTATAATGAAAAAAATCAAGAAGTTTACTTTCTTGCATGTATAGACCGATTTTCTAAATTTCCGACAGCGGAGGTATTTGATAGAGCTAACGCAGACAACATTTTAAAATTTCTTCAAGAATATGTTTTGCTACACGGAATACCACGTTCAATAAGATTAGACCAAGCGCGATGCCAAACTGGTAGTCAAATAAAAGCATTTTGTAGTCAAAATAATATACAATTAATTGAAGCCCAATACACGATCACAGAGCAATTGGACTCGTTGAAGGGCTAATTCGAACAATCAAGAATCGTTTGGCTTGTATTAAAACGGCGGCGCAAAAGCAGTTTAACTTAAAAGCATCGATAAATTCTAAAATTTACCAGCTACGAATATGTCGACAAAAGACAATAAATATATTACCATTTAAAGCACATTTCGGCAGAAAAGCCAAAACTCCGTTAAGTAATATTTCAACGGAACCTGACCCTAACAGCCTCACGTATAAACGTATTTTGAATAAATATTTAGATTTGGAGGCAGTCCGTTGGGAGGAGCTAATTTCTGAGGAAAATTGGAATGTAGACTCCAGAAGCGACACAGAACTGGAAAACAACAGGGACAAACTAAGCAAAGATGCAACCCGGAGAAAGAACAACGACCCAGAGAAGGAGTCTAGACTGATAACACATCCTGATGTTGGTCTGCCAGTGCCACGGACAGAAACATCCTTATCAGTCAAACTAACCAAGAAAAAACCAATGACAAAAAGGTCTAAGAAAAGTCTTGATGGACTTTACGAGGTCTTGGCACCTGGTTTTTCAGTAGCCAAGACGGATTCATATACTTCTGTTATCAAAGAATCAGGTAAAAGAGAAGTCACGATCCGGAACTCTAACTTGGCGAAGTTTTGGACTAAAGCAGAGCGCCAAACGGATCTCCAAATTTACGCAAATAGGAGACCAAAAGTAACCTCCTGAAAAACAACGGAAGAATTGATAAACCAACATGCGAAAGAGGCAAGGAAGAAGTTAGAATGAAATAATAGAATGAAACATCGAAAGATCGCCGATGATGCCAGTGCTGTATCGTCAATTCTTTCTAATGTTACGCGAGCACTGAGAGTGAGAATGCCGACAAAACCCAAAAGATCAGTAGTACCAGCACCGCCACAGCCACCCTCAGAAGTTTTAAGTGTTTTTGCGCCGCCAATGGAGCTCCCATTGACATCAATTGTAATTGTGGAGCCACACTCTAGACCAAAAAGAGAAGCAGCTACCAAAGCATCTGCAGAAATACAGCCATTAAAACGAAAAAGAGCTTCTCCATCAATCACGGAATCAGACGTATCATTAGCGTCTCTCCAAACATGCCCTCAACAACTCCTTCGTCTACAGCACCTAGCATCTTCACGAAACAAAAGAAGGCAGCTAATTAAACAAACTCAAATCAAAAATAAGTCAATTGTATCTTCAATCAAGAAAATCGCAGCTCAGCACCCAGATGTGGAAACCGACTATATAGTAGGACAATGTTCCCCTGTACAGACATTTGCAAACCAATATTATATCTCACCAAACTACGAGGGACCAGAAACGTCCATGACAGTCGGCGAAGCTGAAAGACTATATGAAAGTGATTCAGATTAAACTTGCAAAAACATTGAAGTATTATTTATAGTAAACAGTAAATTTGTTATTAATTTTCTGATAAACTACTTCGTCGTTTATTTTCGCCGAGGGGGAAATGCGGTATAATATTACATTGTATTAAAAAGGGGCTATTGATTTGGGTACACCAAATCTGTTAAATTTTGAGTTATTTCAAATTAGTCCATTTGTTTTCATTTAATTCAAATTTCCATTGTCAATTTCCTGTTTGAAGATCAAATCTTCATATTTCACGCTTATTTAATTTGTTTACAAAATTTGTCTGAAAATCCTGTCTCTTCATGTAGTCTTGTGATTTGAGTTGCCGCGTTTGGAGATACTTTGTTGTGATCAAATTGTTGATCAATTTTAGTTAATTTTGATTACCTCATTCTGATCAATTCATAATTCAAGTTTAGTTGCCTGTCTTTACTCTCAAAATCGCTCCGCCAAACACTCCATTGTATTCAAACAATTTATAGTTGTATTTTGCTAAACGAAATACAAACCTATAAATTATAGCTACACTCGTGCCGCCAATTGTAAGCGTATTCAGTACTCAGAAAAACGAATTCTCATATTTCAAATTTAATAGCGAATTCGCTTCGCGAAATAGCAAGTAATTAAGAACCATACATCCTGTGTTTTGGCACCGCTATTTCCTTTCGAATACAGAAACGGAATCCGTATGACAACTACAACAGTGTGGCAAAAATTTACTCTCAATGCTGCGAGACAATAAAGGTCTGAATATTTTACGCAAAACTTGAGAAGGCACGGGAAAATACTGTTTAAGGTGAATATATTATATAGTAGGACAATGTTCCCCTGTACAGACATTTCCAACCCAATATTTTATCTCACCAAACTACGAGGGACCAGAAACGTCCATGACAGTCGGCGAAGCTGAAAGACTATATGAAAGTGATTCAGAATAAACTTGCAAAAACATTGAAGTATTATTTATAGTAATCAGTAAATATGTTATTAATTTTCTGATAAACCACTTCGTCGTTTATTTTCGCCGAGGGGGAAATGCGGTATAATATTACATTGTATTAAAAAGGGGCTATTGATTTGGGTACACCAAATCTGTTAAATTTTGAGTTATTTCAAATTAGTCCATTTGTTTTCATTTAATTCAAATTTCCATTGTCAATTTCCTGTTTGAAGATCAAATCTTCATATTTCACGCTTATTTAATTTGTTTACAAAATTTGTCTGAAAATCCTGTCTCTTCATGTAGTCTTGTGATTTGAGTTGCCGCGTTTGGAGATAGTTTGTTGTGATCAAATTGTTGATCAATTTTAGTTAATTTTGATTACCTCATTCTGATCAATTCATAATTCAAGTTTAGTTGCCTGTCTTTACTCTCAAAATCGCTCCGCCAAACACTCCATTGTATTCAAACAATTTATAGTTGTATTTTGCTAAACGAAATACAAACCTATAAATTATAGCTACACTCGTGCCGCCAATTGTAAGCGTATTCAGTACTCAGAAAAACGAATTCTCATATTTCAAATTTAATAGCGAATTCGCTTCGCGAAATAGCATGTAATTAAGAACCATACATCCTGTGTTTTGGCACCGCTATTTCCTTTCGAATACAGAAACGAAATCCGTATGACAACTACAACAGTGTGGCAAAAATTTACTCTCAATGCTGCGAGACAATAAAGGTCTGAATATTTTACGCAAAACTTGAGAAGGCACGGGAAAATACTGTTTAAGGTGAAGTAAATACCCAAGTAAGCGAAAAGCAGGAACAAAAAATCTGAGAAAAAATAAACAAAACTGTCGTCCAACCTAAACAAGTGTCATCCACACCTTAAGATTCAATCTAACCTGATTTTCTTAGAAAACCATACTGCCGTAAAAAAGGCCAAAAACAGGAATTGAATAATTGATAACAACAACAATGAAAGAGCCATATAGACGGAATGGCTATTTAAATTTAAATTGAAACAACTTCAATTTGGATCGTTTGTTATTAAACCCCATTCAGCTATGCTCTCCCTGGTCATGTAATGTGTGCCATCCCAGAGTAGACCTAGCCGGCAAATTCACGGAAAATATCCGGAGATGGCCACCCGTGTTGTGTTGAGGGAGGAATTTTATTTTTCACTTTAAGAAATCGTCGTTTCTTAATCGTTTTCATTAGACAAAAACGATTAAAGCCCTTACATGGTAATCGTCGCTTTGTTCGTTATTTCGTCGTTATTTTTATGTAGTAAAAGATCGTTTTTTTCAAAAAACGACGAAAAAACGTGCTCCCCATTGGGATTCGAACCATTGAACTCCCGAATCATTACCTGCTGTACTGACCACTGCGCTATCAGGCCATTATACCGCAATGCCAAAACGATGTAGGAGGAGATTTGAGGGTACAAAAAATTATTGAAAAATATAATTTCTATTGCTTCCAAAACAATATAAGCAAAAATTGCACTGACAGTTGAGTAGGTTAACAATAATCAGCAAAACCAAGCAAATTGAGGTTTAGCCAAAAATCGAGGAATCATCTGTACTTTAGCTTCAATGCAAAGCTACCAACTATTGTGTTCGGGCTTTGAGGTGTCGCAGATATCATCGGCATTTGATTTTTTAGAGTTTTATACACTCTTCAATTTTAAAATGAAGGGAGTGCTGAAAAGTTTGGACGATTTGGGGACAGTATTAGGACAACAATTTAGAGGCTTGCTGGCAACATAATTTTAAGAAATGTAAGGAAGAACATCATGTTTGGGCTAAAAGAGGCACCAAGAGAAGAGACGGTTGCGCCGAGACAAAATTCAGCTTCGCGTTTTCTCTGGCGACATAGAAGAGACTAGATGAGAAATTTTTTATCTACATTTACGTCGAAGGGACAACCAGGGGAGTTATTATTTTTGATCTAAAAGTGAAGGGTGGCACTGCTCCGACACCTGTTAATCTCGTCACCTCCGAATTACGAGACGTGATCATTACAAGGATGGTGAAATTACGGATTATCAAATAACACGTGACGGAGATACGCAGTTGCAGCGTCTTGTCAAGCTGAGCCTTAGGATTGCACTAAAAAAGTCTCACCTTAGGCAACACGGTGTTGTTGCCAAAGGAGTGGTCAAAATAAACAACACAACTGATATTTCACAGGACAAAAAAATGATCAACATTGAACAACAAATTTGTGCAAAAGGATCCGACAAGGCAAATCAAAATGGTCTTTAATTCTGACACTGAAAGCTTGCCTTCCAGTTTATAAATTACACGCTGAAAAGGAAAGCCCAATTGTTCAGTGCTATCAATTTAACAACTTCAGCAGACTGAAAATATAAAAAACGATTGTCGCAGCCACCCAGCAAATCCCTAGTGGCTACAAATGTATTTCAAAACAAAGCATCCAAAGATGAATTCTTTAGCAAAATGAAAACACGTGAACCTGGATTGAAAAAAACTAAATTGCGAGAAAAAATTCTAGCAGAGTTTCAGGATTTTGACTAAAAATGCCTAACGTTTTAAAAATGTATAGATAGCCTGGCTGTTTTTAGAGGCAAAAAACTCGAATCTACTGGTTGCTAAAATAACTGGATAAAAAAATTACCCCAACAATATTTGCAGTCGCTGCCCTAGGCTACTTCGACCCATTCATTTTCAATAAAAAAGGTTGCAAAAACTAACAGCGATTGCGTTGTTTGTTCAGAACTCTCACTGTTCGGGCACTCCTCAAATAGAGTGCTCCGGAGTTGGAAACCGCCAACTTTCAGGAAAAAATTGGCAGTTAACAGCCCGAACAATCAAACCGCAAAATAAATAATCTGACAACTGGACAAAAGAATTGAGTTGGTTAAAAACATAATCTGCAGAGCCAATCAAAATGAAGTTTAGGCAAACATCAAGGGATCATCTGTACTTTAGCTTCAAAGCAAAGCTACTAATTATAGTATTCGGGCTTTGATGTTGCTGGTGTCATCGGCATTTGTTTTGTTAGATTTTTTGCACTCTTCAATATTAACATGAAAAAGGTCCTAAAAACTTGGACCAAATGGAGACAGTATTAGGTCAACAATTTTCAGGCTTGCCGGAACAAAAACTTAAGAAATATAAGGAATAACTTCATGGTGAAGCCAAAAGAGGCACCGAGAAGCGATGAATTTGCGCCGAGACAAAATTCAGCTTCAAATTTTCCTTGGTGACTTACCACAGACAATTTGAAAAATTTTTATCTTGATTTGCGTCAAAAGGACACACCCAGGAGAGTTATTTTTTGATCTGAAAGTAAAGGGTGGCACTGCGGCAACATCTTTTAATCTCGTTATCTCCGAATTACGAGCCGTGATCATTGCAGTGCTATTGAAAGTGAGGATTATCAAATAACACGTGATGAAGACACACAGTTGTAGTATCTTGTCAATCTGAACCTCAGGATTGCATTTACAATTAAGCCTCGCTATAAGCATCACGGTTTTGTAGCCACGGTTTTGTAGACATGGTTTTCGAGACCAAAATAAACAACACAAGAATATTTTACCGGAAAAATTTTTGATCAACATTGATTAACAAATTTGTTCGAAAGAATTGGACAGTGCAAGTCAAAACTTTTTTTAACAATGAAAGCATATTTTACTTAGTTTACAAATCAAGCAGATTTAGTTTATAAATCTCTTGCTGAAAGCAGATTTAGTTTTGTAAAGCAGATTTAGTTTATAAATCTCTTGCTGAAAAAAAACCCAATTGTTTAGTACTATCAATTTAAGAACTTCAACTGACTAAAAAAACAAAAGAACGATTGCGGAAGACATCGGGCAAAACACTAGCGTCTAATTTTTTTTCAAAACAAAGTATCCAAAGATGTTACTGTGGACAAAATCATCCCTATGAAATTTTCTAGCGAACTGAAAGCAGGTGAACTTGGATCGAAAAAACCTAATAATGAGTAAAAAAACTCTATCTGAGTTTCCTGATTCTGACTAAAAATGCCTAACGTTTAAACATAAAATGTATACATAGCCTGGTTTTTTGTAGGGGAAAAAATCGAATCTTTTATTTGCTAAGCTACCTGCATTAATTTTTTTCTAACAGTATTTGCAGTCGCAGCCCTAGACTACTTCGACCCATTTAGTTTTAAAGAATTGGTGCAAAAAATTTTCATTGAGTATTGACAATCGGTAGGTTTTTAGACAACACAAGCTTACCACAACTTCATATGGGACAAATTGCCAAAAATATGGCTGCCAGTTATAAATATTTCACAGAAACAAAATTGAATTGGAATGAAAAAAGATATTTTAAATGGTTTTTGTTGATTAAACGCAGAGGAAAACAACGATGCTAATTATCAATTGAGTTACCAAAAACATTGCGGGTTCTGGCCGGCCAACTTGACTATTAGTAAATAAGTAGAGACAACGTGAGAAATTGCTTATCCGCTTTCGCGTCCAAAGGAGAACCTGCGGAGCTATTAGTTTTGATAGTGAAGGTTGGTGCTGCTGCGACACCTGTTATTTTCTTTTCGTACCAACCGAAATACGGGCTGTGATCATTGCAGCGATTTTGAAATTACGAATTATGAAAGAACACGTGATGAAGATACACAGTTGCAGTATCTTGTCAAACTGAGCCTCAGGATTGCATTTACAAATGACTTTCGCTTTAAGAAACATGGATTTGTTGCCATACAAGTGACCGAAAGGAAGAACACAAGGGATATTTCATCAGAAGAAAACTTGATCAACCTTGAATAACAAATATGTGCGAAAAGTTTGAACAGGGCAAGTCAAATGTTTCTTCTTTGGACGTTGAAAGCATGCAATCCACAGTATTTAAATCGTATGCTGAAAAAAAGCGCAAGTGTTTAATGTTATCAAATTAAATTTAATTGACTGAAAAAACAAAAGAAGGACTGCAGAAGGCACCTAGAAAATCCATAATGCCTACAACTATTTCTCAAAGCAAAAATCCAAAGATGTTTCTTTAGAAAAAAATCTTTAAAAAAGAAACAAGTGTAATTGTATTTAAGAAACTAAGCTTTGAGAAAAAAAATTGTGGCAGAATTTTTGGATATTAGAATAAAAAAGCTGACGATTGAAAATAAAAAGAAAATATCACCGGGCTTTTTGTAGAGGCAAAAAAATTGGCTCTACTGGTTACTAAGCTACCCGCATAAAGTCTTCTTTATGCCCCAACTGCATTTGCCGACGCTGCCTTAGGCTACTTCGATCCCTATAAAATTTGAAAGTGGGTGTTAAATTGAACATCCACTGTTTTGTTCGTTCACAAGTCTCACTGTTTGGACACACTTCTCATAGAGTGCTCCGAATTTGGATACCGCTAGTTTTTTGAAAAAAAAAGTGCGGTTCTTAGCCCAAACAACCAAATTGAATCATGCAAATTGAGGTTTAGCCAAACATCGAGGTAGCATCTGTTCTTTAGATTCAAAGTAAGGCTGCTAATCAGTGTATTGAGAGAAAGAAGCACCAAAGAAGCACCAAGAGACGATACGATTGCACTGAGACACAATTCAGCTTCACATTTCTATTGGTGACTTGGATGAGACAACGTGAGAAAATGCTTATCTACATTTGCGTCAAAAAGCAACCTGCGGAGCTATTATTTTTTGTCAAACTGAGCCTTCGTATTTCAATTACCATAAACCCTCGCCATAAGCAACACGATTTTGTTGCCAAACGCGTGGCCAAAAAAAGAACGCAGGTGATATTTCCTAGGGAAAATATTTGATCAAAATTGGTTAACAAATTTGTGAGAAAGGATTGGACAGGGCAAGTCAAAATATTTTTTTTTACTTCTGACTGTGAAAGCATACCTTTCACAGTTTCTAAATCGCATGCTGAAAAAAACTTAACAGTTTATTGCTATCAATTTAAGAGTTTCAAGTGACTGACCCTATAAAGACCACATTAGGAAAACAATTTTGAAATTTGCCGGAAATAAAGTTTAAGAAGTGTAAGGAACAATTTCATTTCTAAGTTAAAGAAGCACCAAGAGACAAAACGATTGCGTCGAGACAAAGATCAGCTTCACGCTTCTTAGAAGAGACAATATGAGAAATTGCTTATCTACATTTTCGTCAAAAGGACAACCTGCGGAGATATTGTTTTTGATCTGAAAAAGAAGAGATCTGAAATCTGCTGTAAGACCTGTTAATCTTGATCAATGCAGTGAAAGCGAAAGTAAGGATTACCGAAGAACATGTGAGGAAGATATGTAGTTGTAGTATCTTGTCAAACTGAGCCTCAGGATTGCATTTAGAAATAACACTTGCCTTAAACAACACGGTTTTGTAGACAAACGAAAGACCGAAAAACTGAACACAAGTGATAATTCACAGGCAAACTATTTGATTAACAAATACGTGCGCAAGGATTGGACAAGGCAAGTTCAAAATATTTTTACTTCTGACGGTGAAAACATACCTTTCACAGTTTATAATTTGAATGCTGAAAAAGAAAGCCCAATTGTTTAGTGCTATCAATTTTAAAGCGTCAACTGACTGAAAATTACAAAAAAACGCTTGCCGAGCAAATCCCTAGCCACAATTAGCTTTCAAAAAAAGCATCCAAAGATTTTATTTTGGACAAAATGAGCCAGATAAATATTTCCAGCGAAATGAATCCAAGTGAACTTGGATCGATAAAAACTGAATTGTGAGATAAAAAATCCTAGCAGAATTTCCGGATTGAAATGCCAACCTTTGTGTTAATCGTTCACAAGTCTCACTGTTTGGACACTCTTACAATAGACTGCTTTGAGTTGGACACCACAGTTTTCTGTAAAAAAGTGCGTTTCATAGTCCAAAAAAACAAACCGATAAATCTTAAGATAGTAAAACTTAAGAAAAATAAGAAAAGAAATCATGTTTAAGCTAGAAGAGGCACCAAGGGACCATAAAACTGCATTGAGGAAAAAATCAGCTTCACGTAATCATTGGCGACTTAGAAGCGGTAATGTGCGAAATGGCTTGTCTACATTTGCTACATTTTCGTCAGAGGGACAACATGGAGAGTTTTTGTTTTTGATCTGAGGTTGAATTTTGGCACTGCTCCAACAAATGTTAATCTCGTCCCACCCGAATTGCAAGACCTGATCATTGCAGTAATAGTAAAGTTACGGATCATCAAGTAACACGTGACGAAGATACACAGTTCCAGCGTCTTGTCAAGCTGAGTCTTAAGATTGCACTAAAAACTCTCACTTTGAGCAACACGGTATTGTTGCCAAACGTGTGGCCGAAATATAGAAAACAAGTGATATTTCAAAGGGAAAATATTTTGTCAACATCCATTATTAAATGTGTGCAAAAAACTTGGACAGGGCAAGTCAAAATTGTCTTTACTTCTGACGAGGAAAGCATACCTTCCGAAGTTTATAAAATGGCGGCTGAAAAGAAATACCTAAATGTTAAGTGCTATCAAAATTAACAGCTTCAAATGACCGAAAAATACAAAAAAAACGACTGCAGAAAGAAGCGAGCAAATCCATAGTGGCTACAGTTATAATTCAAACAAAGTATCCAAAGAAGTTACTTTAGAAAAGATCGCCCAGAGAAACCATTCTAGCAAAAAGGAAACAGGTGAACTTGGTCTGAAGAAACTAAACTGTGAGAAAACATCTAGCAGAATTTTTGGGTTTCTGACTTAAAATGCCGAACGTTAAAAAAATGTACAGATGGCCCGGATTTTGTAGAGCTGAAAAAATGGGCTCTACTGGTTGTAAACGATCGGCATAATAAATTTCTGCGCCAATAGCATCAGCAGCCGCTGCTCTAGGTTACTTCAATCCCTTCAATAATAGAAACTGGGTGCTAAAATAAACAGCCTTTGTGTTCTTTGTTCTTAAGTCTCTATGTACGGGCACTGTTTAGATAAAGTTCTTGATAGTTAGACACCTCCAGTTTTTTGAATAGAAATTTGCGGTTCATAGCCAATACAATCAATCCGCTAGAAAATTGCTCTGAAAACTGGACAAAAGTTGTTAATTGCTTTTCGGTCACATATGTGCCCGGTAGGTAGAAGCGCGAAGACAACAAAGGACTCTGGATAATTCAGTTCAACAAGGGATCAAACAGATGTTTAACTCCAAGCAGCATCTAACTCTTGTTCGAAGTCACAAAAAAAGCAATTCCTGCAAAATTGGGGGATCCATCTATTAGAGAACATCACTACTGATGTAAAAAATTACCCAAACCACTTCCTACTGGGCGTTTCTGGCTTCCATTTTCCTTGAGTATTGACAATCGGTAGATTTTTAGACGAACCCTGGCTTACCACAACTTCATCTGGTACAAATTGCCAAAAATATGGTCGCCAGCTACAAGTATTAGACAGAAAAAAAATGAATTGTAACGAAAAAAGATACTATAAGTGTTTTCTGTTGATCAAACGCATAGTTAAACAAGGATGCTAACTATCAGTTGAGTTACCGAAAACATTATGGGTTCTGGCCAGCCAACTGGACCATTGACGTCTTAGTAGAGACAATGTGAAAAATCGCTTGTCTACATTTGCTACATTTGCGTCAGAGGGACAGCATGGGGAGTTTTTGTTTTTGATCTGAAGGTGAAATTTGGCACTGCTCCGACAACTGTTAATCTCGTCACACCCGAATTACGAGACGTGATCATTGCAGTGATAATGAAAGTATGGATTATCAAAAAACACGTGACGAAGATACACAGTGGCAGCGTTTTGTCAAGCTGAGCCTTAGGATTGCAATAAAAAACTCTCCCTTTAAACAACACGGTGTTATTGCCAAACGAGAGGCCAAAATATAGAATACAAGTGTTATTTCGCAGGGAAAGTATTTGGTCAACTTCAATTATTAAAGTTGTGCAAAAAATTGGACAGGGCAAGTCAAAAAAGTCTTTACTTCTGACGAGGAAAGCATAACTTTCAAAGTTTATAAATTGCATGCTGAAAAAAACCCAATGTTTCAGTGCTATCAAATTAACAGCTTTAGGTGACTGAAAATACAAAAGATTGACTGCAGAAAGCATAGAGCAAATCCGTAGTGGCTACAGTTCTAATTCAAAGCAAAACATCCAAAGATTTCACTTTAGAAAAGATCACCCAGAAAAATTATTCTAACAAAATGGAAACAGGTGAACTTGGTCTGAAGAAACTAAACTGTGAGAAAACATCTAGCAGAATTTCAGGGTTTTTGACTGAAAATGCCGAACGTTTAAAAAAATGTACTGGTACCTTGGATTTTCGTAGAGGCAACAAAAATTTCTCTACTGGTTGCTAAAGGGTCCGCGTAATAACTAAATGCCCCAATCGCATCAGCAGCCGCTGCTTTAGGCTACTTCAATCCATTCAAAGTTATAAATTGGGTGCTAAAATGAACAGCCTTTGTGTTCTTCATTCTAAGTACGGGCACTGTTTAGATAGAGTTCTTGGGAGTTGGACATCGCCAGTTTTTTGAATAGACATTTGCGGTTCATAACCAATACAATCAATCCGCTAAATAATTGCACTGACAACTGGAAAAAAATTGATTGGTTTGAACAATTTTTTACTCAGTAGGTAGAAGCGCAAGAACGCCAAAGGACTCTGGATAATTCAGTTCAACGAGGAATTAAACAGAAGTTTGAATCCAGGCATTATCTAACTCTTGTTCGAAGTCACAAAGAAGCAATTCCTGCAAGATTGGGGAACCATCAATAGGGAACATCAGTTTGGATGTAAAAAATTACCTAAACCACTTCTTACTGGGCATTTTTGACTTCTACTTTATTTGAGTATTCACAATCGTTAGATTTTTAGACGAACCCCAGCTTACCACAATTTCATCTGGTACAAAATTGCCAAAAATATGGTTGCCAGCTATAAATATTAGACCGAAAAAAAAAGATTAAATGTAAAGAAAAAAAGATACTATAGGTTTTTTTCTGTTGATCAAACGCATAGAAAAACAACGATGCTAACTATCAGTTGAGTTAGCGAAAGCATTGCGGGTTCTGGCCGGCCAACTTGAACATTGACGACTTAGTAGAGACAAAGTGAGAATTTGCTTGTCTAAACCCGAACTACGATACGTGATGATTGTAGTGATATTGAAAGTACGGATTATCAAAGATTACGTGACGAAGATACACAGTTGCAGCGTCTTGTCATGCTGAACCCTAGGATTGCACTAAATTACTCTTATCTTGAGCAACACGTTGCTGTTGCCGAACGTGTGGCCGAAATACAGAACACAAGTGATATTTCAGAGGTAAAATATTTGGTCAACATCGATTATTGAATGTGTGCAAAAAACTTGGACAGGGCAAGTCAAAATTGTCTTTACTTCTGACGAGGAAAGAATACCTTCCAAATTTTATAATTTGGCGGCTGAAAAGAAAAATCTAAATGTTAAGTGCTATCAAAATTAACAGCTACAAATGACTGAAAACTACAAAAAAAACGACTGCAAAAAGAAGCTAGCAAATCCATAGTGGCTACAGTTATAATTCAAAGCAAGGCATCCAAATTTGTTGTCTAGAAAAGATCACCCAGAAAAATTCTTCTAGCAAAATGGAAACAGAACTTGGTCTGAAGATTCTAACCGTGAGAAAAAATCTAGCAAAATTTCTGGGTTTTTGACTTAAAATGCCGAACGTTTTTTTAAAAAAATTGTTCAAAGAGCCTGGATTTTTGTATACGCAAAAAATTGGCTCTACTGGTTGCTAAACAATCCGCATAAAAATTTATGCCCCAATAGCATCATTAGCCGGTTCTCTAAGCTTCGTCAATCCATATAAAATTAGGAATTGGGTGCTAAAATGAACAGCCTTTGTGTTCTTCGTTCTTAAATCTCTATGTAGGGGCACTGTTTAGATAGAGTTCTTGGGAGTTGGACACCGCCAGTTTTTCGAACAGAAATTTGCAGGTCATGGCCAATACAATCAATCCGCTAATTTAATGCTCTGACAACTGAACTGAAGTTGTTGGATGGTTCGGACAAACTTTTGCCCAGTAGTTAGAAGCGCGAAGACAACAAAGGACAACAACATTAAGTTCAACAAGGGTTCAAACAGAAGTTTAACTCCAGGCAGCATCTAACGAAGTCACAAAAAAGCAATTCTTGCAAAGTTGGGGGACCCATCTATTAGAGAACATCAGTACTTATGTAAAAAATCACCCAAACCACTTCCTACTGGGCGTTTATGACTTCCATTTTCATTGAGTATTTACAATCAGTAGATTTTTAGACCAGCCCAAGCTTACCACAAACTCATCTGAGAAAAATTGTCAAAAATATGGCTGCCAGCTACAAATATTAGATAGAAACAAAATTGAATTGGAAAGAAAAAAGATAATATAAATGGTTTTTGTTGATTAAACGCAGAGAAAAATCACAATGCTAACTATCAGTTGAGTTACCGTAAACATTGCGGATTTTGGCCGGCCAACTTGATCATTAACGACTTAGTAGAGACAATATGAGAAACTGCTTGTCTGCAATCGCGTCCAATGGAGAGCCTGCGGAGCTATTTTTTTGATAGTGAAGGGTGGTGCTGCTGCGACACCTGTTAATCTTTGCGCCCCCGAACTACAAGCCGTGATCTTTGCAGTGATGGTGAAAGTACAAATTATGAAAGAACACGTGATGAAGATGCACAGTTGCAGTATCTTTTTAAACTGATCAGCAGGATTGCATTTACAAATGACTTTGGCTTTAAGCAACATGGTTTTGTTGACATACAAGTGACCGAAAGGAAGAACAAAAGGGATATTTCACAAGAAAAATATTTGATCAACCTTGAATTACAAATATGTGCGAAAACTTGGACAGGGCAAGACAAAACTTTTTTCCTTCTGACGTTGACAACATACTTTCCACAGTTTATAAATCGTATGATGAAAAGGAAAGCCCAAGTGTTTAATGTTATCAAATTAAATTTAATTGACTGAAAAAACAAAAGAAGGACTGCAGAAAGCAGCGATCAAATCCATAATGCCTACAATTATTTTTCAAAGCAAAGCATCGAAAGATTTACTCTGAAGAATTGTTTTTTGAAGATTTAATTCAGCAAAATAAAAACAGGTGTAATTGAATTGAAGAAACTAAACTTTGAAAAAAATATTCTAGCAGAATTTCCGGATATTAGAATAAAAAAGCCGACGATTAAAAATTGAATTGATAACTGGGCTTTTTGTAGAGGCAAAAAAATTGGCTCTACTGGTTACTAAACTACCCGCATAAAGTCTTCTTTATGCCCCAACTGCATTTGCAGACGCTGCCTTAGGCTACTTCGATCCCTATAAAAATTGAAATTGGGTGTTAAAGTGAACAGCGATTGTGTTCTTCCTTCACATTTCTCACTGAACGGATACTGTTCAGATAGAGTGCTCGGGGTTTGGAAACCGCTAGATTTCTGAATAGAAACTTGCTGTTCACAGCCAATATAAGCAATCTGCTAAACAATCGCTTTGGCAACTGGACAAAATTCGATGCATGGTTCGGACAATTATTAGTGCAGTAGGTAGAAGCGCGAAGTCACCAAAGGATTGGGGATAATTCAGTTCAACAAAAGATCAGACAGAAGTTCAACTCCAGGTACCATCTAACTCTAGTTTGAAGACACAAAAAATCAATTTATGCATGATTTGGGAACCCATCTATTAGGGAACAGCAGTATTGCAGTAAAAATTTTGGAAGCAATTACCCAAACCACTTCCTACTCTGCATTTTTGTCTTCCATTTCTCAACCTCAACCGGGACACATAAATGTGCAAAAAATGTGGCTGCGAGCTTTCAGTATTAGACAGAAACAAAAAAGATTCGAAAATAAAATTGTTGCAATGGATATCTCTTTTTCATGTTCAAACGCAGAAGAGAACAACGTTGCTAACTATCAGTTGAGTTACGGAAACCATTTTGGGTTCTGGCCAGCCAACTTGATCATTGGCGACTAAGAAGAGGCATTGTGAGAACTTACTTATCTACTTTTGCGTCAAATGGAAAACCCGGGGAGTTTTCAATTTGATCTGAAAGTGACGGGTGGTACTGCTGCAACACTTTTTAAGCTCGTCATCCGCAAATTACGGGCCGTGATCAATGCAGTGATTGATCAATGCAGTGATTTAAAAAATGTACGAGTTATCAAAGAACGCGTAGTAAATATACACATTTGCAGTATCTTGTCAAACTGATCCTCAAGATTGCATTTAAAAACTATTTCTCGGCTTAGGCAACACGGTTTTGTTGCCAAATGAGTGGCCAAAATAAAGTACACAGGCGATACTTCACAGGGAAAAAATTGATCAACATTGTAAATAAATTTGTGCGAAAAGATTGAACAGGGCAAGTCCAAATTTTCTTTACTTCTGCCGGTTAAATCATACCATCCAGAGTTTATAATTTTTGTGCTAAAAAGAAAATCCAAATGTTTAGTACTATCAATTTAAGATTTTCAACCAACTGAAAGATACAAAAGTACCATTGCCGAAGGCATCAAGAAAATCTCTGGCGTCTACAATTATGTTTCAAAGCAAAGCATCCAAAGATGCTACTTTAGAACAAATCACCGAGATGAATTCTTCTAGTAAAAAGAAAAAAGTGAACATGGATTGAGAAAACTAAATTGTGAGAAAAAACTCCAGCACAATTTCCGGATTTTTAACAAAAATGCTGAGCGTTTAGAAGAAAAATGCATAGATAGCCGGGCTTTTTTTAGAGGCAAAGAGGTTGGTTCTACTGGATGCTAAGCTACCCGAATAAAATTTATGTCCCAACAGCATTTGCAGACGTTGCCCTAGGCTACTTCAAATCATTTTAAATTCAAAAGTGGTTGCTCAAATGAACATTGATGGTATTTTCCGTTCACTAGTCTCACTGTACGGACACTGTTCGAATGGAGTGCTCCGGAGCTGGACATCGCCAGTTTTCTGAATAACAATTTGCAGTTCACACCCCAAACAATCAAAACGCTAAACAAGGTCTCTGACAACTGGACAAAAGAGTTGAGTTTGTTAAAAAAAATAGTGAGCAAAACCTAGCTAGTTGAGGTTAACCAAACAATGAGAGATCATCTGTACCTTAGCTTCAATGAAATGCTACTAATTATTGTATTGGGTCTTTGAGGTGTCGTTGGTGTCATCGGCATTTGATTTGTTGCACTCTTCAATTTTAACATGAAGCGAGTGCTGAAAAGTTTGGACCAATTATGGACAGTATTAGAACAACAATTTAGAAGCTTTCCGGAAAGAGAAAAATAAGAAATGTTGGGATTAACTTAATTTTTAAGCCTAAAGAGGAACCAAGAGACAATACGATTGCAACGAGACCAATTTCAGCTTTCCATTTTCTTTGGCCACTTAGAAGAGGCAATGTGAGAAATTGCATATCTACATTTACATCAAAAGCACAAACTGTTTTTGTTTTTCTTTTTGATCTGAAGGTGAAGGCTGGCACTGCTCCGACAGCTGTTAATCTCGTCACCTCCGATATACGAAACGTGAACATTGCAGCAATCATGAAAGTACGGATTATCAAAGATCACTTGACGAAGATACAGAGCTTCAGCGTCTTCTCAAACTGAGCCTCAAGATTTTATTTATAAAGGACTCTCAACTTAAGCATGTTTTGTTGCCAAGCGAGTGACAGAAATAAAGAACACAAGTGATGTTTCATAAAAAAAATATTTGGTCAACGTTGAATTACACATTTATGCGAAAAGATTGGACAGGTCAAGCAAAATAGTCTTTACTTCTGACGGTGAAAGCTTACTTTCCACTGTTTATAAATCGCAAGCTGAAAAGAAAAACCCAAGCGTTTAGTGTTATCAAATTAACAGCTTCAACTGACTGAAAAATGCGAAAGAACGGTTGTGGCAGGCATCGAGAAAATCCAGAGTGGCTACAATTACATTTCGAAGCAAAGCATCCAAAGATGATACTTTTGAAAAATCACACAGATGAATTATCATAGCAAATGAAAACAGTTGAACTTGGAATGAAGAAACTAAATTGTGAAAAGAAATGCTAGCAGAATTTTCTGGTTTTTTTTACTGAAAAAGCCGAACGTTTAAAAATAAAATTTATATATAGCCAGGATTTTTTGTAGAGGCAAAAAGGTTGGCTCTACTCGTTGCCAAGCTGCCCGCATAAAAACTTTATACCTTAGCAGCACTTGCGGAAAATGTCCTAGGCTTTTTCGACGCATTTAAAACTCAAAAATGGCTGCTAAAAAGAACAGCTATTGTGTTTACCGTGTACATGTCTCACTCTACGGACACTGTTCAACTAGAGTGCTCCCCAGTTGGAGACTACCAGTTATCTGAATAGAAATTTGCGGATCACAGCCCAAACAATCAATCCCCTAAATAATAGCTCGGACAAAATTTGTTGCATGGGCCAGACAAATAGTTTGCCTAGTAGGTGGAAGCGCGTAATCATCAAAGATTTTCGATAATTCAGTTCAACAAGGGATCAGAGAGAATTTTATACTCCAGGTAGCATCTAACTATAGTTCGAAGTCACCAGAAAGCAATTTTTGCAAAGTTACGGAACCCATGAACTAGGACACATAAGTATTGATTTAAAAAAACCGGACACCATTACCCAAACAACTTCCTACTGGGCCTCGTTGTCTTCGATATTCATCGAGTTTTAACAATCGGTAGGTTTTTTGACCAACCCAGGCTTACCATAACTTCATCTGGGACACATTGCGAAAAACTTGGCCGCTAGTTTTAAATACTAGACAGAGACACAATTGATTTGGAAAGAAAATTGACAAAGAGGAAATCCTTTTTTTGTTGTTCGAACGCAGAGAAAAACGCGACCGACGATGCTAATTATCAGCTGAGTTACGGAAACCATTGCGGGTTCTGGCTGGCCAACTTGATCAGCAAATGTGCTAATAAAAAGATTGGTTTTACAAAAATCTGTAAGTCCAGTTTATTCCAGCATTATTAGTTGATAAAAGCGTTGTTGTGATGGACAATATAGCCGTTTATGCTGGAGCTCAGCTAAGTTAAATGTTGAAAAGATCTGTTTTTATAATTCATTCACTTTTTTTGGTGCCATAGAAAAATTTCTGACAGCAGGAAACCCACGCGGCAAAAAGGAATAAAGGAGGAACGAAAACCAAAATACCACATCCCAGAAACCACCACATCAAATGGCGGATTTCTTCTTTAACTCAGCCGAAATTAGATCAACAGACAGTTCTTGAAGAGAAAAACAACAGTTGAAAAAGTTTCCTGTGTTATGTACTGAGGTTGAATTCTATACACTAATGCATTCGCTCTGATTTGGGGAATTAATAATAGCTATAAATTATCCGATGTTGAAACTTCGAATCCCAATTTTATTGCTTATATTGTCAAAATAACCCCGGAAACAGATCTATATCCAGAAAATCATTGTGTTGTTATAAGTTAGCTATTTTGGTTTTTCTAATTTATATTGGCTCTATATTAAATGAAATTTTTGTGCTCTTATCCTCTCGCAAATACAAATCACACTCCTGAATTTTTCATCAGATCTCTCATGTAATTATCTAAACTTTTCACTAAAATCTTTTTGTTGTTCTCCAATTCTTGATGATTTCTTCTGTTTGTTTGGTTAAAAACAGTTTAAGGGTCCAGCAGTTTTCTGTGTCACAAAAACTGATGGTAAAAAAACCAATTTTTTTACAGTTATAATTCTCTTCTGCATAGTTTTTTGTTCAAAAATGTTTGGCTCCCTCAGTTTACAATAGACCAACAGAAAGTGGAGACGTTGATCCACACCGGAAAGCAACGGACTTCCTGTCCTGGAACACGGGGTTTTTGGGCAATGATTCAGTTGAAGGAGCTCCAGAAAAGACTACCAGATACAGAGGAGCAACCACGAACCCCAACCACCCGAACCCGAACCACCACTCAGTGGATCAAAAAGCGAAGATAAAAAAGTAAAAAATCTCACGAGTTGAGGAAAGATGCATGGGAGAGGACAGCTGAAGAAATCATATAAAAAGTGAACAGATTATGATTACATCTGGCATTAAATCGAGATGATAAATACGAAGATATTTCAAATTATATTGTTTTGCCTAGAATCGAAGTATTCATGTGCACTTATTTTCCCCCATTTTGCTATCTGCTCTTTGTAACTTTTTTTCAAATTTCTTTGTTCACATTTGTCGAGAATTTTTCCAATTTGTATATTAGATTTTCATTTACAGTAACCGCGGATTGTGATAACAAATTATTGCGAGCTTTGTCAAAATGCGACATGGAGTGAGGTACTTTCTGTTTCAACTCCGACAGTTAGCCATATTAACATAATTAGTGACTGAGGTTGCGGAAGACCCCGGGTCGCCGCTTCCTTGGTTCCATACAAGGATCATATATGATGTCATACAAATCATAACGTATTTCCTAGTACGATCCTTGCATGGAACCAAGGAAATCATATATGATCCTTGCATGGAACCAAGGAAACCATATATGATCCTTGCATGGAACCAAGGAAATCATATATGATTCTTTGATGAAACCTAGGAAGTCATATATGATTCTTTGATGAAACCTAGGAAATCATATATGATTCCTGAATGAAATCCGGGAAACCATATATGATCCTTGTACGAAATTGAAGAAATCCTATATGATCCTTGTAAGAAATCAAAGATATCATAAAGGTTCCAATACGACGAGGAAGTAGTTGTTAGTCCTTGTATTACTAGCAAATGCTAAGCAAGATCAGCTAGGCTTTCATTTTCGTGCTAGGGAAAACTTCAATTTCCTCGATTTCATATAAGGATCATATATGATTTCCCTGATTTCGTACAAGGATCATATAGGTTTTCCTGGGTTTCATACAAGGATCATAAAAGATGTTTTAGTTTGTGATGTTTTAGTTTGTTTTAGTTTTAGTTTGTATGATTACCGGGAAAAATGAATATCAAAAACTCATCGCTGGGTTAGTCTGGTGTATTTCTTACCGAATGAGCGCTATAGCTGTTACGATTAGAGTGGTTTAACACTATTTTTGTTTTTTGTATGAAACTTGTATGATTACCGGGAAATCATACAAATCATATATGACCTTGTATGATTACCGGGGATCATATATGACCTTGTATGAAATCAAGGAAAGTTGTATGATGGGCAACCCGGGACAGTTTACTAAGCATGGGGTATGCACAGGTACTAGTCCTTTGTATCCAGATTTTTTCTGTAAAACTGAGATTGAAAATGACGCTACCAAAGATCTCTTGGCGTCCATCTGTAGTATAGTTTTTGTCAGATTCCACTGCTTCGACGCTTCCGTTACAAACCAGTCCGAATCCTTGTCCGTTGAGTTCTCTGCAATGGCTCATGTAGTTCCTCATGCAGAACTCTTCCCACTTAGCAAAAAGGCACCTTTCCACCGTTCCTGATACAAAAAAAACATTTCAAAATTCCTTGTAACAAAAACCTTTCGATTTTGACACTTGTGTTACGCTCAAATTAACTAATGAATGCTTCAACGCTAATGAATACTTTGACCACCATTGCTACAGAGTACGCAGATTTTTTACCGAACAATTTTTTAAGTTCACAGTTTACTTTCAAACCCTTTTACTGTGAACAATCGGACAAAACCGTAAAATGTTAAAAAATCTATATATCAATTTAGTTTTGTTTTTCAAGTACCATTCAAATGAAAATTTTTGCTTCGCCTAGGATTTAACTTAAACTCGACATTCAAAATCCAGCAATCCATTGATTTTTCTGTCTCATGGTTACAGAAAAATTTATCTAAAGTGTCAACAACTGAAATCTTCCGCGAAAATGTTTCTTTTTGTGGGGTCAAATAAATTGCTTTAACCAAGCGCTGATTTAGACATACAGTGTCATAATCATCACATCTGAATGTTCGATAATAGTGGTTGAAAAAAATGTACAAAAACATTTATTGTAGGCCACATATAATTTCACAGAACAACTACCCTGGTTAAGGCATCAATTACTAAAAAAACTACGCCTGACTCACAAGCAATGTATTTCAATTTAACCTCGACCCAGGTTTTTGTGGCCGTTGGAATTTAGCTTGACTCGAGTTTTTAGTGTAAAACTTAGCCCAGTTATAATGCTTTTAAAATTTTTCCACAAAAGGTTGGTTTCTAGACTTATGAAAAGGCCATTTTTGACCATAAAAGCTCTATGAGGAGACCACTTGTGGTCAGTAAATAATTGACCGATTTTTGCATGCGGATTTCACGTGCAATCGTAATACATTATTTCCGTGGAAAACACTTATATTCGCTAAATTGACTGGGATTGAAATATTTTGAGGGGATTAAGTCATTCCTGTCAGTAAACGCGCTTTTGTGAAAACACTGACAGACAAAGTATTTTACAAAAGAAAATGTAAGCCGATTTGACTATATAGTAATTAGATTTCTCGATTTTTTCAAGTCAAAGTTAATCGCCCTTGATTATCTGAAATAACATCAATTATGGGAGAGGGGATACTTGTCCATTTAATCATCGATTGAACATATAAGTAAATTAGAAAAAAATATTGGAATTAAAGAATTTTAAAAATGCTTCCGCAATTTCTTTTAAATCTGTTGAAAAAGTTATGTCAATATAGGACGTTTTGCATCGTCAGTCTTGTCCACTAAATGGCTCTAAAAGCCCTTTGTGGACAACCCTGGCGGATTAATGTAAGTGTAGCTCAAGTTTCCGTAAGTGACACCCACTGGTCTAAAAAAAGGAGAGTTTGAACTACATTATGGACTGTGTTTTAACCAGTAGTGACCACAAAAAGGCTCAGTCTAGACCACTCAGTCTAGATACACGAATCAATTCGCTATGTTAAGATTTAGTTTCAAAATGCTTTTTGCAAAAACGCTCTGTCTTACTTAGTACAAGAAACTTGCAGGTTTGAAAATGCCGAAAGTTTGTGGAAGTCAACTTCGGGCTATGTAAGTAACAACTTCGGGCATTTTAAAATCCATCTTACATTTTGGCCTGGACGGGCTTTTTCATAAGGATTTTCGAGCGAGCCCATGAACGCACTGAAATTTGAACAAGTAAAAGTCTGGATCATAGGCTTTTTTGGTGTGACTGCGTATTTTCATAGGAAAAAGTGGTCTGGATGGATATTTTAAACATTTTCAACATTAAAAACATATAATTTGCATAACAGGGTATTTTTCAGACCAGCTATGCGACGATTGTTTTCCCGGACCTTATATTTACAGGTCGCGAGTTACCCCTCGTGAGCGACCCAAAATGGTCTGATAATAGGGCAGAATTTGAAAAACACCAGCTTGGATTTTCATAATTGGCCACAAGTTTATCGCGAAGGCCCAAGTAGACTAACTATAGATGAGATACCAAATGAAACAACCTTTAAGTATTATCATTAACCTCAACGAATTATTAACGACCCGGTAGTGAGGTTGACCTACTTCTGATCAATTTTGAGTCCAGGATCTTCTGTATGACGTCATTGCAGGTCTGTTTCGTTGAATCGACCAAAATTTGACATATTTCACTCGATGGTTCATAAATGTTACTTCCGATCACTAAATCGTGATCGTCAAGATTCAACCCAAGTCCACAAAAGTTGCTCTTTTCACAGAACACCCCAACACTCCAGTGAAATTTTGACATTCGGATTGCGCATTCTTGCACATTTATGCCGTGAACAGAGAAGGCGTTCACGCTTGATCTCGTAAATTTATTCTTGGGAAACTGCTCATAGCATGAAAGGATGTTGTTGATATTAAAACAAGTGTTGTCGGCTAAATTTAGCTGAAAACTGTATGTCAGGATAATTATTAAAGTATTTATTGCTAACCCAAACAAACGAAAACGCAAGTTCATCGCAAACGGAACTACGAATAATTGTTGAACTGAATTAAGGACAGTTGCAATGTTCAAACCTGGCACATTTTAGGATATCAGATTTTTCTTTTTAAAAAACAAAATGGCTAATAATAGCGCTAATCCTATATCGTTTTTTACATAATTAATTAGAGGAACTTTCTCAGTTGCCTTATATGCTAATAGCTGCTCGAGGAAAAATCATAGCGCAAAGGTAATGGAATTTAATTGTAGTTCAAGTGATTTTCAACTATATTGTAATAAAGATGTGACCGGCTTAAGAAGTTTGAAAGTACAGCTTGAAAATATTTAGAAGGAAAGCTGAAGCGCCACTGCTAAAATAAGAGACCCAAAAAGTTTTGGTTTCCCCAAAAAAGTTAAACTAAAACCAGGTTGGACCCTTTTTCATCAATAGAAAGTACCTTTCATTGTTCTTGAGTTGCGCCTCTATTTATTGATTGAGAGCAATCAAAAGAAAAAGGAAAACCTCTGCTTTTGTTTCAATTAAAATTGAAAATATTGAATGGTTTGTGAGACTATCACTTTTTATCACTTCTAATTTTGTTTTGTTACACCTGTGCAATCAAGAGACACACCTTTCTCAATAAGTATCTCTCAAGTGGTCCAATTTTTGCGACAGCATTGGTTTAAAAAAAGGATGACTAAAAATAAATTTTCTCTAATCATAATATTTCTAATTCCATTTTTCCGGAAGTTGGTCTAATTCTTCTGAAGTGCGTCTGGAAATTCTGAATATGTCTACACGAGATCGACAATGGCTTTTGGTTGTCTGCATTTTCGAATAACTTTGACTGGTTGATTTTTAGCACTCGGCCCGAGCATGTATGAAAGCAAAGACAGAAATCTTCAAAGAAACCAAAAATTGTGATTAATTTCCGCTTTCGCTTTTTTTCTCGTGAGAAAATGATTCAGAGCTATATGCTTTATAAGTGCTGCCGTTTATTTCTGATACCACTTTAATGTGAGTAGGAACAATATGCTCAACAAGGTTTTCGTTCAGTCAATTTTCGTTCAGCCGATCGATATACTCATCGAAAAGAGTTGTAGTGGTATCATTAAAAAGCTACTCAAGCGTAAAATTTAAAATTAAAAGTTTTTTTTCTATTTTCTTTTTTTCAAAAGGCTATGTAGTTTTAAAATGTTTGTGAACATTTGATATTTGAACATTTTTGTTCACTTTTAGCGCCAATTTTATATATTTTTTGCTCAGAATGTTTCAAGTTATGTATTACGAGGCGACTTGAAACATTTACCTATTCTAATAGATGCTCAGCAATAGTAAGGCTAGTTTTGGTCTCATCGCAGATTCTTGTAAACAAAGGAATAGATCTGTATTGTAGCGCAGTTCGTGTTTAATATTTTCCATTTTTAAATGTTTTTTTAACCTCAAAAACAGAAATTTCAAATCAAGGTTCCGTTATAGATAATTCCAGTGATATGAGGCCCAATGAAATTTTACTATAAAGTCTAATGACTTCGGGTCATCAAATTAAAAAAAATTGATCTCCTATCGAAGAATAAGTGAACTCATCTATTTTTCGCAATTAAGACCAAACAACATTTATTACTTTGAAAATATTTTCAAAAAAGGTAAGAGAATTTTTAAAAGCTGCGCTCCTGCTCCTTGAAATATTTTGGCTCAATCTCACCAACGACAATTATCCTAGTGACAAGGTTTTTTTTTAGCGGTTTTACGTTTTAACTAATAGTTTTATGACTTTGATAGAAAAATTTTCAATCTATTTTTGTGGGAACTATTCTATT
>NW_027451495.1:0-7500 GCF_964194025.1 Convolutriloba macropyga
TATACGCAATTTACTTCGGCAGTGGCAAACACCTGCATGGTGTGAAGTTTCGATACGATGCTGTTTGCGATTAGCTTTTTTTGTTATCTGAAGACTGGTGAAACTGTCGATGTTGAGCGCTTTGGATACTTACCATCGTGTTAGAAAGTGTCTCGATAGAAGCTTCCAACCAATTACAAGGCAAGAATTTTTGCTTCTGCTTTTTTCTTCACTCCATGAAGGGATTCTTCAAGTCCTTGTAACTCGGAATGATGACTCGGAATGATGTTAAATCTAGCTCCGTCATGAGTTTCGCCTCTCGGCAAGTGCTCAAATTACGCAGGTGTTTGCCACTGCCGAAGTAAATTGCGTATACAAAATTGGGGCTGTTATCATGTCTAAAACAGAAAAGGCCGATATGACTTTCACTCACGGTAAAGATAATGTCGCAAAAAATCCGCTTTTTTTATATGATCAAAGTTTACCTGGCCGAGCCGTTCGCGCTCGGACTGAATTTTCAAGGGGCTGCACTATCATGTCCTTCTGTTTATTGTGGGGATTGTCTTCAGGGGCAAGTTCTTCAACCAGTCCCGATTTCGCCTTTTGTTGAAAAAAATCATAAGTTCGCAAAATTTTCAAACTTTTCAAAAAGCGTTTTTTCTTAGCTTTTTGGCAAAAACATATCAGCTAGTAGAAAATTTTACCCAAGAAGCGCGTGGCCCGACGTCTCAAAAAAGATATTGGATGCCCGAGGCATCAAAAATCCTTTTTTCGAAAGTTTGTTTTTTTTCGGATTTCAGTGTTTTTATGTCAAATTTTCGAAAAATTGGGGCAAAAATTCAAAAACTTAATTTCAATTTCATCAGAAACTTTAATTTCTTAGCTTTTTTCATCACTCGCGTGCATTACTAACTACCTGGATGGCCGCCTGGACTTTACAGAACATTGATAGCTCAATTAGGTCAGCAGCAAACACTTTTAGGTTTGGGGTACAATGGCTCTTGTACCCCAAACCGTCAAAAAATTCGTTGATCAAAAATCACGTTTAGAGTGCTCCTACGCCAAAACTACATTTCTGTGACCCCCCACTACTTTTCGACGGCAGACAACTTTTATCATGAAGGTCATACGACAAAAATCAACCATTTCCGAGAAAAATTTAAAAATCACGAAAAAGTGACAAATATCACGACTTTTTGAAAAATTTTGACATCTGTGTCTTCTGACTTGTATGCCCGCTATAAGCCCGCGGGCACAAGCCCGCTATACTTGTGCCTGATTGAGCTGCATTATTTAAAAATTGAAAGATTTTCATAAAAGAGCGAGCGGGGATGACTTCTTTCAAAAAGTTGGTTTTTGACCCCCGCAACTAGCAATATCTCTTCTCACAAGCATATTTGGGAGATGTGAGCTTAAGGACTTATCATTTTCTCATCATTTCGGGACCGAATGCAAAGTCTCGTCAAAAGCTACCGAAGTGGTTCCGAGATCTTAAAAGCTTTTGGGTTTCAGATGGGTTTAGTATTTAAAGTACATCTACATCTAATCAACAGGGAAGCAGCCCGCGCTCAAAGTCCACTATTCACAGGTATCTTTTTGGCCAGTTCCTAGGTCGTGCCTTTATTGGAGGTTTTCATGTCCTGGAATCGTAATGGTACATAGGATCTCCATTCTTCAAGTGTTTGTCCAATCTTGTTTGATTTAAACTGCCTAAGGAATTGTTTCTGAAGAGATAACTTCAGTCGGAAGTTTAATCTACTCATTAACCACACGTTGGATGAAACTGTTTCTCCTTAGTTCAGTCCTCAATTTGTCCAGCTTCAATTTTTTGCAGCTACCTCGAAATGCTCTATCCTTGGTACACTTCTCGTCGTGTCCAGCCTTTGGATTCAGGAATTTGAAGGTTTCCATCAAGTCGCCACGCAGTCTTCTATAGGCGTGTTGGCAAGTTCCGTCTTCGCAGACGTTTCTCCTAACTGAGGTGTCTGAGGCCACAGCTTTCCTTGTTGCACGAGAATGAACAGTCTCCAGCATGGTAAAGTTTCTCCCAGTGTGGGGAGCAAATTGGAGTGGCGTACTCTAGGTGGGATCCAACCAGTGCCCTGAAGAGGCATCTGTACAATATTATCTCAATGTGGACAAATTTTCTTGCTGTTAGTCCTATGATTTTGTTGGCCCTGGCTGCTTTCTGTTCATTGTGTTTGTCAGAAATGGGTCGGATGTCGAAGCTGGCACACAAGTCTACTTCTCTGTCCAGTTTTGATGTTTTTGTCTTGCTATTCCCGTACATACGATTTTTACGCGGTTCAGGTTTCCGGTTTTCAAGTTGTACCTTTCCCTTGTCTGAAAGGGAATTTTTTGGGTCTTACACCATTTATTAACATTTGTAAAAGTCTCGCTGTTGGACGTCTTCATTTCTTACTCCACAATGATCATCAAATCTTGCAGTGGTGATGGCTCGATTGAGCACCACATGTTGCTTTTGGTTGAGGATGAAATTTTTGATAGAAGCTGAGAGTCGCAATGCCTAGTGTGTAACCTTAACGAACGCCCTTCCAAAATAGCAAAAAATATAACCAATTTTGTGTCCCTGATCGAGGTTATCAGTCCACATGTCCACAATTTTTCGACACTGATTGCTGTTAGAACGTTTTTTAAACACGAGCAGATTGTCCAAATTTAGACTGTTCACTTGTGGATGTCTTTCAAAATGGTCTTTGTAAAACTTTCTAACAACTGGCACGGCTGATTAGCTTGTAGTTGTAAGCGACCACCTCGTTTTCACTAATTTTGAATTTCGCTCATTGAATATTCCGACAAGATTTTCAATGTTTTTAGCAGCACCGCACTGACATCAACTAAGACTGCTGGGTGAATTTGTTTCAGTCCCTTCGATTTCGTTGACTTTAAGAGTGCAAACTTAAATATTTTTATTATTTAGTTGTATCCAATACAACGGCGCCGAAAATCGAGTCTCTATGAGTTCATTTAAAAAAAATCATTGGCAAACCAGTTTTCATTAAAGCAATATATTGTCCAAGTAAGAGCTTGAGGCCCTTTTGATCTGAGAAAACAATTGCAATCTCAATTACTGAAGAGGTGTTTTTTTTTGGCGATAAAAGTTGTTATTTTTTCATTACAAGAATAAAACAATTCTCTTAGATGAGTTTTCAAAAAACTCGGGTCTGCATTTGTAAAAGCATTTGAAACTGAATCGTATTGCAATTCAAATATTAACATCAATTGATTATGGTCTCTATCATGATCATGATCGTCAAAAATCATTTATTAGCATTTTCGGTTTGTCAGGTTTTCCGAGAAATAGAAAAAAAAACTTCGATCCACGTAATTTTTACCAATTTTTATCAATTCAAGATTGGCGTCCATGTTTCCCACGCAAACAAGAAAATAATATGTGCCACTTTCCTGTTGAATTCTCAGGAAAAACGGAGTTAAATAAGAGAGAAAATTTATGATTGCAAACCCGAAAACTGTTTAAACTGAAAAAAATTAATTAATCGGAAGCTAAAATAGACCAGAATGAGTTTTGGCACAATATTACTGTGACCTGCAACAAATAAGGTACCAAAAAGAGAAATGGATAAGAAAGAGAAGTTATCAAGAAACTCAAGATCTCTAAATGATATTTGAAAACAAATCAGATTCTGCAAATTGCTGAAACGGTTTGTAATGTGGTGTGACAAAAAAGGAATGATTAGGATTTTTATGCTTTTAAATGAAGAAATGAGGAAATGAAGAATTTAAATAAAGAGAATTTTGAGAACAATTACGTTAAAATAACTAAAATAACTTTTTTCATAACAATAAAACCACTGATCCGGATTCTAAACTGCTCGGGCCATCAGAGCAGCTAAGTTTGGTAAAAGATAAATTTTAAAACGTTTTCAACACTTTCATTTTGAACGTCGTTTTAACAGAATGTTGGGAACCCAAATTTGGCATTGTTTTCTACAGAAAATGGGATGAAAATCTATTTTAAAATTATAGGCCGATATCAGTTATTGGGATGCCAGAAATTTTCGAACTTCTTCTAGTCAATCAAGCAATCAAGTGAATAAACACATGCGAAAAATACTCAGTGATACTACATTTAGATATCAAAGATAGAAACTATTCACAAAATCTGCTTTACATTTCGTTCTAGCTTACAGAATAGTCGTGAAACGTTTAAAAAATCATTTGCAAATCTGATTGATCTCGCCAAATCGTTCAAGTCACAATCATATCAAATATTGTTCAACCAAATATGTGCCTACAGACTTCCGGATAACTCTGTAAAAATGCTTGAGTAATCTTCTGCAGATAAAAGGCAATATCCGAAACTAAAAGACAATTTTTTTACAGTGCAAAACTCAACAATTTTGATTCTAAGGGATTTTTATTGGAGCCTCTAACTTTTCAGCACTCCATCAGTGACTTCAAATGAAAATTACAAGCAAAAATTAAAATTACACAGCTCGGGTATGAAACGAGTTCCTATGTCGAAAACAAAAAAAGTCGAATTACAATAACTTTTCGTTCGACGTTCTGAAGCAAACAAACAATTAGTATTGATAAGACCAACTCTACTTTCATATGCTTTTGTTTTATTATTGGCTCATCTACTTGCAAATGACACGACAAACTAGAAATTAGTTGCAATAGTGAATATTTGCTGTTAATCGGTTAAGTGTAGCTAATGATTTTTAGCACTTTGTAACTATGTTTTCAGGAAAACTTACGAGAATTTTTCCGTTCTGCTTACATTTTTCATCGTTTTTGTTGTCTTGTAATATAACCTCATTATTAAGCGCGCCATTTACAGTTTATTTGCTCATAGTTTTATCAGAATTTTACTATTGATTTGAGTTGATGGTTTATGAATTTTAGTCTGTGACATAATATAGGTTTATAAAAGTTAAAAGTTTTGACTTCAGATAGTTCTGTTTTTATTTTTTTTAGTTCGGAAACGCCTGATTGGTTTTCTGAAGTGGTACGATTTAACACATGCCAAGACTTCTGTTCATTGTGACGTATCTATTTGAATTTAATTTATTTTTTTGTATTCTTAGATCAATGACGTTTGGAGTTCTCCCGCATCAATTGCTTTTTTTATCGACTTCTAATATATGGTTTCACGTCTTTCAAAGAAAAATTGACAACTTGCATTGGTTTTAGTTTTCGTCTAACTTTGTTTTAATTTGAAACAAATTTCTTCAAAAACATTTGAGTTTTGTGTGTTGATGTTTTTCTATGTCTCACATTTAATTCACATAAAAACAGATCTCAACTGATTAAATAGTTTCATATGAATGTATGCTTGAACAATGGCATCAAAAAATCAAAAAGTTAACTCTACTAAGACATCAGTCAAATGCGGTCAATGCAAGAAAGGACTCAAAGATGATCACGGTTCTGCGATAGGGTGCGAAAGTTGTCAACTTTGGTTTCACGATACCTGTGCTCACCTCTCCGAGGAGGAAGTTAAATGGCTTGGAGCTAAACGCAACTTTGTGTGGCTTTGTGACTCGTGTGTCGAGCAGAATGACAACATTTTCACTTCTTCAAAAACCGAAGCTAAGTTGAATGGCTTATTTGATTCTTTAAGTAACAAGTTTACATCATCAATTGCGGAACTAATTCCTAAAGTTGTTAAAGAGTCTATTACTAGTCATTTATGCGATAACGTCAAGAAAACTGTTAATGGGAAATTACCATCCTACACTTACGTTAGTTCAGTTCATTCCAACGCTCAGTACAAAAATCCTGATCTGCAGTTTATTATAAATGGTGTTACTGAATCTGAAGACTCGTATTTGAAGCAAATCGAGAAGGACTCGATGGAAGTCAAAATAATAATATTGGATAAGGGGTTAGCTTGCAACGGCAATGTAACAGGTGTTAGACGACTTGGCAAAAAAGTCAATCCCCTGAACAAACAAAAGCGAAACTGCCGTCCTATATTTATCACGACCTCCAATCCCCTTTTCCTTCAGAATTGCTTTGTTAGAAACCACTACCTGTAAAATTTTGTAAAACCTGTATACATAAAGAAGTTTCTGACATCCACTGGAAGACAGTAGGAGAAAGATGTCCTCGGGAAACACATCCATATGATTCATCAGGAAGGAAAAAATAAAGAAGACTTTCGGATAAGGAATTTGAAGTTTTTTATCAAGGGCGTGAATTCGAAATGAGCAGTAATTAACTAAAACCAGCCAACTGCTTGCTTCTCAATTGTCAGTCAATTTGCAGCTTGTCTAAACGTCAAGAATTGGTAAAAATAATGAAAACAACATCAATTTCCTTAATATTTTTTTGCTGAAACATCGCTTTCTGAAAGCATTTCTGATTCAGAAACTTTACTCGGATCTAATTTCAATGTTGTGGCACGTTCCCATTGCAGCAAATGGGATCACGGTGTTCTCCAAGCTGCTTCTAATTGCATCCAAACACAAATAAATGATGTTAAATTACCACAAAATCCTTTCTCTGTTGCGTGTGGTCTTCTAGATAGCATACCGTCGTTTTCATTTTTATATACAAACCCCGAGTCGGATCCCCAATTCACTTCAACATCGAATTGCTCACTGATTGCCTAAATGAATAGCTAGCGAAAATCAAAAGTTTAGTCAGCAACTATTCGCCTACGACAACAGTTAATATTTATGTGCTCGGTGATTTTAATCTTCCCGGCATCAATTGGGAGACACTTATATCGATTAACTCTCAGGAAGTTTTAAGATTTACTTGAAGAACTTAATTTTTATCGATTTGTTAGCGGTCCCACTCACAAAGGTCACAACACGTTGGATCTTATTTTGTCTAATGTGGATCAATTACCTGTATCTATTGGAACCAAACTTTTTTCCGCTCATTACCCGATCTTCTTTTCTTGTAACTTCGATATGATTGATGCTAAATTTGAATCAAATTTTTCACGCAGGTCATTCAATGCGCAAGCTTTCAATTTTTATCTTTCTGACTTGTTCAAAGCTTCAACGATATCAAGACTTTAGACTATCCTGAGCATTGTTATTTTTATCTGCAAGAAAGTTCTAATCAAAGTGTTAAAATGAAAAAAACTAAGCGACGTAATGCGCCAATATTTTTCTCCTCACATACAATGCATCTCTTGATTCAGAAAGAGACTAACCTGCGTAAGCTTTAAAAACAAACACTAAAACAAAGAGAACTTAACAACTCTCTTAAGGAGTCGATTGAATTGGACAAGCAAATTTTCATTGAAAAATTCATTTCTTCACTTTCTTCTCACTGTTTTAGGCTGCTGAGAAAGCTTGGCTTCAGTAAGTCTTTACCTTCTGTTATTTTTCTTTTCCGCTAAAAAGTCTTTAGCTTACTTTTTAGCGGAGTTTCTCCGTCCTCTAGCACTGAGATCGCAAATGGTTGTAATACTTTCTTTGGTTTTCTCCCAAAATCAAATACGATGTTTCAGAATCTTACGAATTTTTGCCACAGTTGTGTATAGAAAACGTAACGGTTTCAAAAACAGATATAAGA
>NW_027451495.1:12500-19752 GCF_964194025.1 Convolutriloba macropyga
CTCAAATGAATTCATTTTTCCAACTAGAGTTTCCTAAAGTTGACAAAAGCAGCTTGGGGACAAAAGATCTCTCCAATGGAAGTCTGAAAGCCATCAAAACACACCCTTACAATTTGTTAGAGTTTTGGGCGCTAGTCGGTTCCCAGCTAGTCAGCCTAAGCAAAGTACAAAGTTCTACAGTGGCGTTCCTGGGTGGGCTATCTCGAGACTTCTTGACAGTTGGAGTGGATTGACGGCTGTGGTGGTTGTAATTGGTTGTTGGACTGTGCAAGTGCGAACAACAGTAGATTGAAGCAGAATTGACATGTGCGACGACGAGTGAAGAAAAAAGAGAATCACGTGGACAGGGTCAAGTTGGAGCTTGACGTAGAGAGAGAGAGAGAGAGAGAGAGAGAGAGAGAGAGAGCGAGCGAGTCCGCAGAGCAGTTTTCAGTTGATTTGGAGCTGGACTAATGGTGTTGTTTATCTTTGGCTATTCTTGAGATTAGAGGAGAGTTGTTTTGACTTAATCATGATATTAAGTTGAGTGAGGCTGAGTTCGTGCAGAGAATTGAGTAGAGTATCGGCTTTCTTAGTGAAGGTTGTTATAGGGCCTTGGCCAAGATCAAGAGATTTTTCAGGCAAGGTAAAGAGACAGTTGCGATTAGAGAGTTAGAGGTAGTCTAAAGTGAGAGAAGCTAAATAAGAGAAAGTTATTCAAGACTGTCATTGTCCGTAGCTGGTTGTTTATGAGGAAAGAATGCTAGTTCAGTGTATCGAGAGCTTGTAACAGGAAGTTAGTAAGCTGATACTTGGCAATTGACAGCTGCGAGTGTGAGGCTAGCATGAGTATATAGAGAGAGAAAAAATAGGAAAAGGGAGAGAGAGTTTTCCCACAGGTTTAAGCTTTCCTTCAAACTGGAGGAGCATGAGTTGGAGAGTTTGTCTCTGAGGAAGAGAGCAAGAAAAAGTTCGCAAAGGAGGTCAGTGGTAGTTCAACAGCATCAGAATTTCAGTGTGGAAATGCATAGCAGATTAAGACAGGTTAGAGGAACAGTAGTGACTGATAATAGCGCAGGAACGGGGCATAGAAGAAGTGAGAGGCCAAGGGATCTTCTCAGTCAGAGAGAACTGTTAGGCAGAGTAGAAACAGGCAGAGCTGAGGAAAACCACGAATAAGTAAAGAAAAATTAGATACATTACTATTCGGTAATCATGGATTGGAGTGCGTTCCCCTTTGTAGAGTATTTTTTGTCGGAAAGGCTCCCAAAAAGGGAGGGCTAGAGGATGTACTATTTTGAGTAGAAATGTTACAAATGAGTAGCGAACAAGCTATGTTGTCTGTGCTTTGTTTACTGAGAGGTTGCGCGTTGCAAGCTGTTTTGGATTTGCCTTCCAGATTCTGGTTGTCGGAAGCTGGTGAAGTGGTAGTGTCGTTAAGACAAAACTTTGACATGATTTAGATGAGGCTATATTGTAGTAGAGAAGAAAACTGTGATCGAACGGACTGTATTAGAGTTAGGATAAGAAATGTAAGGAACGAGAAATTGGAAAGCAAGAATGGTCAAGCAGGAGGCAGCATAAAAGACTCTTAAAGCGGAACTCAAAAAAAAACTTTTGAGCATTGTGAAGTGGGTTCGGAATTAGTGAGAACAAGATGCAGCAGTCATGATGAAGCAAGGAGGAATTTCCAGAACGTGATAGATTTGCTACAATTGACTGAGGAGCAAGCAGAACAAATTGGTCTGAATATGTTGGGAGAATCAAACAGGGAAGAGCAAGTAGGTATTTAGTATCGGTAAGATCAAAAAACCAGACAGAAAAAAACTGTAATCCCTAGTGAATGGCTCTAGACAAATATTGCTTCTACAGTGTTTGAAAATGTGTCATGTAAAAGTTTTGATGATTAAGCTTGTCAAGGGAAAAAAATTGTTTGTAATACAGTGGAACAATGCAAAAACTTTGATGCAGAAAAAGAATTGGGGGATTGAGTGTTACAGTCAAGATTTGAAAAGGAAGAAGAGGAATGGCAGTGACACGCTGACGCGGGTTGATATAGAGAGCAAGGTACTGAGAAGACAACTGGTGGAGAGTAGGGAAAAATTCTTTTCAAATTTAGAGAAAGCAGTCACACCTGAAGGATTCGTGTACTATGTAGACCGTTCATCAGCGAACATTAGAGGAGATGACTGTCTCTTCTTGAGTGATTGGTAGATCTTTTGATGTACTCAAAAGACAAGCCCTAAGGATGTACCTCTAATGGCACCTGAGTTTTCGTCTCTTGTAGAAGGCGGTGAATTTAAAGATATGAGAGAGAAAAAGTCCATATATAGATAGTAGAGAGACAGCAAAAAGAACCACAAAGATGAACAGAAGCAAAAAAACTAATAAATTGTGAATGCCATACAAGTATTGTGCAAAACAACAACAACTCGAAATCAACGTTTGCTTCAAAAAAATATAGGATCTTTCATTAAATTTACAAATACCAAACAGAAAACCCACTACCAAAATATCAGCTCTGTAGCTCTCCTAGTTTTTGTTTGATATCAGAGAGAAAGAGTCCATTCATAAAATTTTTGCAGAACGCCTAGCTGCGGACAACTTTAAAGCGGGTTTTACTGAAGAGATTGGCACAGTACTTGTAGAAGTCCCATGCATAGTTGAGAAAAGGGGTTTTATATCGAGTAGAGATGAAGAGGAGTCTTTTCGAAACAAAAACAAAGTCAGTAGGAAAAGTAATGGTTCCGTTGGTCCCACAGGCATTAGTTCTGGACCCTGTCAACGTACAGAATCACAAACATATAAGATTGGAGAACTTTCTGGACAGGTTGATTGGAGTGACAACCTGGGTGACTTAAAAGGGAAACGGCCAAAACTGTATACAGTTTTTATTCCAAGAGTGGATCCTAAAGTTCAAGAATTTGAGTCACAGGAGGAAATTTGAAAGTAGCAGAGGCATACTCCAGAGGTTTTGTGGTGAAGATGGACAAGATAGGTCTCAAATATTTTTGATGGGTTATGAAGCATGTCTGTACTGGGATACAGCAAGAGCTTTTGAATTGGGAGGTTTTTGAATTGGGAGGGATACCGCAAGAGCTTTTGAATTGCAAGGAATTGGGAGATTTTGAAATGGGACGACGTCAACTGCTGACTTGGAAGAGGTATTTGAAAACTGCACTTCAATTAAAGAAGAAGAACAACTCCAGGTTAAAAAAAGAAGACAACTGTTGAGAGTTTCCGAAGGGTCTATGGCTTGGGAGACATCTCAGGTGTTCACGATATTCGGATCAAAAAATAAAACAGGTGATTTGATTTAGAAGCCTAACAATTTGGAACCTAAAACGTCAGCGATCAGGAATGAATTGGAAGTTGGGCACGATTCATAAGCTGTTTCAAGCGAGGAGAACACTACCGCCTTAAACGAGTTTGAAAAAATTGATCTAAAGAGAAAGGTCCATGCATTAGGCAGAGCTTGTATTACCGTTGTGATGTGGGAGGCTACATCAAATTTCCTTCAGGTTGATGCAGTGTTCGCATCGGTCGTTAGATTGGCGGGTAGTTTTCATAACTATAACGACGTAGTAGAGAATATCTGTCAAGTTAATCTTGGAGAAGGAGGAAGCAGTGATGTCACGAATAGGCGAAGGGGTGTAGAGTCTTGCAATCAGCTCTCGGTTTTCAGGACAACGGTTAATGACGTTTTGAGTTGGTTAGAGTTCTTATTTGTTCTAATGTTGGGTATCATGAAGAGTTCTCGTAGGTTGGAAATATCTAATGATTCAAAGATTTTAGCAGTAAAACCGAATAACAGGAAACAGGAGGACCAAATTTTTGGATGTTTTTTGGTAGAAACAAATAAATTGAGACAAGAAGAAGCTCAAGCAAGTGTTTAAGAATTACGTTTCAAAGTAAGAAAAATGTCAATTAGTTCCAGAGATTGCGATGGACACATCAAACATTCCTCCGCGTAATGAAAGAGTGCAGGGATATGAATGTATGCTCAAACAACCATGCAGTTTGGGAGGTAATAATCAGAGGCTTCGGTTAAGTTTGAGGCTGGAAGTGGGTCACGGGGTAGTTTTAGCATTAGACAAAATCCCTGTGCGGCGAAGTGTGAGTTTCGGTGGAATTTATACAAGGAGTTACTGGAGGAAGTTTGAGAAGTTAAATGAAACAAGCAGAGAGCAAGTTGAACTAGGCAAAGGCAAGGAACTCTCCAGTACTGACAAATCGATTGACAATAGAGATGTGGAGGAGACGCAACCAAACATGCCAACCGGTGTGATGTGTGTGTGGCCACAACCCAACCGAAGGGTTGGATTTTTGCTCTCCTCTTGACAATGAAGCTCGATGTTCCCTGGAGCAATCAGAAAATAATAATGGAATGACCTCAGATAGAGTTGAGGACAGATATGTGGACCCCAATTGATTACAAGATGCGAGGAAACAGAGGAATTTCAGAGAATTAATGAGGGAGACACAAGGCACAGCAATTTGTGGATGATTTGAAAGAGACTCCGATAACCTTTGGTTTCGAATGGGAGCGGCGTACAAATGTGTTAATCAGGAGCAAGGCTCTCGAAAAGAATGTTATCCCTTTTCCCTAGGGTCTTCAAACAGCTTTAGAAGCAGAAGGGAGGAGGTTGATTCAATGACTATTGCGTGGTCCCACCTGTTGATACCACAAGTGTTGATGTCTACAACAGAAGGGAGAGTCTCAGACAGTAGTCAAATTTCATTATGCGTTGATGGGTTCAATGGGCGATGTCCACAGCAGAAGAGAGGATTCTGTTTCAACGGTTGTCAAGACTCGAGGTCACGAGGGACAATATGGCTGCAGAATATTCAAAAGCTGATAAGTGAATGTAGCAGGCTAAAGCTAATGAGGAGATGGTGCTGGAGGAGAAGACCTCCAGACGTGAGGTGGCGGTCCAGAGAGGAGATGGGAGGACATCCTTTCAAGAATCGACGGAAGAATGATTTTGAGAAAGTACAGTCGGTTTCATAATCATCAACCCGATAGCTTCTTCTTATTTTAGTATCTGATCTCGGGTTTCAAATTAGTTTCTGTGTCTAACGATTGGTCGGTAGAGTGCTAAAGAAAGTCCGAAATATTGATTAACGGTGTTAAGTTTGTTTATGTGGCAAAAAATTGCTTGATTTTACTATCCAAACTGTAACTGGTTGAAGGTCCATAGAGTATCAGTGGTTAAACACAGAAATTTGGTTTGTGGTTTTTAGGTAGAGCAAGCTTAGTTGTTTATAACTAACTTGAAATAGTATTAGAAAGATGAGTTGAACCATTTTAATTAAATTGGGAGTTACAGGAATTCTTCTAAAAGAATTTTCGGTGAGATAGCCGGGACAAATGATGAAAAAATTCGATTCAACTAACCAGTTCTTGTGCATATAAGATTTACCGGAAAGTGGTATTGATTTGCTTCTTCATTAGTTGTTATATGTGTTGTATCTATAAATAGAAACAAGTTTTTACTTTGGGGCATCCTTCTTGTAATCTTAGCCATTTTTGTTAGTTTGATTTCAATTGCTGTAAACTTGATAAAAAGTTCTTGAGTAATAAGTTTAAGTTTTTTTAACTTCTAACTTAGTGACAAACTACTATACTAGGCTTATGTTAGGTGAATAGGTTCAATGCGGTGTATTGTGAAGTTATTAATAAAAAAGTAAGGTGTACCTGCAAAGAAAGCAACTAAACTACTTAGAATAAACAGAAGAAATTTTCTTAGGGTTCAACAAGTTTGAAGATTTAGATCAAATGAAGTTTTAGCAATTATTCGGGAGAATAATAGTCTAAAAGGGAGGAGTGTAGAATTTTGGAAATCCTACTTTTCTTACAAAATTGTCGCAATTGAAAGTGATAGAACTTGAATTTTCAAAATCGGTTACCAAAAAGTTGTTAGTAAGACTATTGGCTTGCAAATCAAGTTGTGTGGGTGCTATTTTGTTTTTCTGAGGGGACGAAATTATGAAAGTTGTTTATCATCCGGTATGCAAGTTGTTTATCATCATAACAAAGTTTACGCGAGAAAGACATAACTAATGTGGTCCATAATAAGATGTGAACAGATTCTTGTTTTGATCACTCTTGTACGTTGTTGCTTGATAAACAACAACATTACCAAAACAATACCATAATAAGAGCTGTAGCTTAGGAGCTGCCTGTAGAGAAGTTGTGATTGCAAAAACATTGTTGAGAGAGTTTAATTGACTAGATAAATTCAGAACACCGGTTTCGGCGATTAGAATTCAGAATACCGGGTTGCACAATTGGAAAGCAGAACACCTGAGAACACCGGATAACTGCAGTTAGACCAAGCAGCTTAATTGAGAGCTTGAAGAATTGAGAAAATAGTAGCTCTTTAGTTCTGAATTTGGTAAAAAGTTAAAGTTGGGAACCGTTTTTTGTAATAAAACTCTGGTTGATTTTTGATTTGTATTTTTGATCTTTTAAGTTTCTTGTTCAGTCATTTGATGTTATTTGATTACTCAAATCAATTCTTTTTTCCAACTAGAGTTTCCTAGAGTCAACAAGAGCAGCGTGGGGACAAAAGATTTCTCAAATAGAAGTCTGAGAGCCTACATGGAGCATAAAAATTGGTAATTTATTTTCTTAAGATTTTGCTCTTTCGAGAAGTTATCGGAATTTAAATTTTTGGTTTGTATTGTTTGATAAACTATCTTTATTTTAAATTGGTTTCACGCAACCCAATTTTCTTTAAAATTGAATACATTGAACTTCAAACGGTTTTTTTTATTTTTCACTTCTGAAATTTGAGCTGGCGAAATCTACGAGTTCTGGTTCACACAACAGTCCGATCCTGCTTATATTTTTTTTCACTGCAATTTATACCAAATGAAGAATGAGTCGGTAATTAGCTACATCCTCATAATGCCAGTAATTAGTCTACGAGCAATGACCTGCAGGCAGTAAAACAGCAACAAAAACATGAAATACTGTTATAACAAAAAGATTTTGAATTAAAACGTATGGCAACAATATAAAAATTTTATTAGGTATATGAAAAAACTAACTTAACTGGGAATCAGAAATGACTGCCTATTAAACAGTCAAAGTTTTTAACAGAGATGTAAAAAAGGCAAATTTTATACTCTTTTGATTTTTTAGTTAACTTCTCTAAGCGTTCACAATTGCCAACAATTTATCACAGAATAGATGTAATAGAGAGAAGAATAGATGTAACAAGTGGAATTATAAAAGGAAATCAAAAGAACATGTGCTTTGTGATAT
>NW_027451496.1:0-21202 GCF_964194025.1 Convolutriloba macropyga
GTTGTCTCTTTGCATCCTCGGAGATCCGTACTCTATCGTACATGAGAGGGAGGTCAGTCCAGGCGTTGCGGCCACTGTCCGGGCCAAACATGGGATGGAGGCAGAGGATATCAAAGCCGCTCGGCAGCGTGTTGAGGAATAGCCGCTTTGGGAACTCCTTCACAGACAGCACGTCCACAAACAGCGTTGACCTCTTGAGGCGCTGAAAGGGCACCGCTAGGAGAGCCGACTCTGTGGAGATGATCGAGGTGGACAGGATCACGATGTCCGGGTGGTCCTCGCAGAAGTCGTCAATGTCACCATAGAAGCGGGCGCCGAGCTCTGCTGCCACGGCGGAATAGTTCCCCCGAGAGGTGGCGATGACTTGGTGGCCGTGTGTGAGGAACCGCTTTGCGAGAAACTGACCAAAGTTTCCAAACCCAATGATGCCGATCTTCAGCTGCTTCTCCTTCTTGGCCTGCGCTGCCAATCGGCTCTCGAGGTCGAAGGGCTGGGCGGCGTCCAGGGCCGACACTCGGAGGACTGACCTTGCTTTGGCATGCTGCAGGTGGTCAAGGAGAGGAGGGTTGGGCAGGGGTGGAGCAGGTTGGGGTGTCAGGTGGGGAGCAGAATCTGGGGGCGGAGCTAGCGATGAGGACATGGATGCAGTGGGGATTTGTGTGCAGAGGAGGAGGGGGCAGGGACGCATGGACTTGGGATGGGGCGGATGAAGGAATGGTTGGGTGCCCGGGCAAAGGGCAGTGGGATAGGTATTGATGCGGGCCGCATTTCGTGGTCATAAGAGAGTGGCAAATGCTTGCCGGTGACAGAGGGAAGCAGAAAGGAGTGGCAGGGAAAAAGGGTCAGTGATGCAGTGCCAAGCAATCATGGGTCCATCAATCCCAGGGCAGAGTGAAGAGTGTCGAGGCACAGCCCCTCCCCCATGGACAGGTCAAAAGAATGGCAGAGCGCCAGAGGACAGGTACCAAGGCACAAGGAAACTCTCGGGGAGGGCTAGCGAAGCAGGAATTTGGGCCGGGGTCAGGAAGCCGACGCCACGTCCGGCGGCGATGAATGGAAGGCATGGATTCAGTTTACACCGGGGTAGGGGATGCAAATATACATACCTGTCGAGGAGAGTACGCGATGCGCTGACCGAGAAGCCGTTTTGGAAAGACCGCTTTATTCTGCTGCTGGTAACCGTCCCGAGGGAACGCATGCGTGCTGCGAGCACCTGTGGCTTGGCGGCGCGTACCTCTGCCACCGCCCTTGCCACCACCACCGATGCAAGAAGCGCAACGACCAACCGAACGCATGTCACTCTTGCAAGCGACTCTGCCGACCATATTATACGCCAACGGGGTGTCGGGGGCCCGGGCGGCAGAGGGGCGGAGGAAGAGTGTGGTATGCTGCAGACTGCAGTCAAGCGGTTGCGGGTCCGAAACTCGACCCAAAACGTGACCCAATATCGAACCGCTGAATGCCGGCGCCGAAGGTAGTGCGGCGCACGGATCGTGGGTAGCGGGTTGGACCCTCCAACCTCGATATAGGGTCCACTTAGCCACCGACCGCTAGCGCTTCTAGCTCCGCCTTTGCCACCAGACTGGCGATGTCGCACGACTCGCGCGTCTGGTAGGCCAGCCAAACCTGACGTGAGGAGGAAACCCTGTCCTGACGTCTAACGTCAGTCAAACCAGACACTGCAATATCGATCGCCGCGCTTGGGTGCAGCTCCCGGCTCCCCGCCGACCGCGATTCAGACTTTGCGTGAAGCGAAGTGGCAGCAAGTTCGTTGGCGCTGGGGTGAGGTGAGGCGGTCAAGCCCTGGCTTGTAGGCAGGTAAAGTCCCGTGGTATGAGAACTTCCATCTATGGAGAGTGGAGACCAAGATGAGGCTGATCTCAGCGCGGCAGCGATACAAGTACGATTCGAAACATGGTTTCTGTCGTCGCTCTGTCGGCGGCCGATAGCCGCGGGAGGTCCATGAGCAACCTGTACGTACTGGTACGAGCGCAAGCTCCGAATATCGGGAACTGCCGCTTTTCACCGTGAGATGGATAGTCATGAGTGTCATCCAACGGCCATTGTTCATCCAGCCTGGCCAGCAAGCACACGTGATTGACCAGGTATCTGCGCCTACGGCGCCATAGTGCATAGGGTACTAGCGGCCTGCGCATTGCACTGGATGCATGAGTCATGTCCCTGGTACGAGTATCTCCTAGGTATTGTAGTCAGGTAGATGGGTACTCGTAGTATTGGTATGTACGCCATGTACACGGCTACACGTACCCTACAGGTACCTTATCCTTTTACTTTGTACCTTGCCTTCGGCCGGGTATCCACTCTAGTACACCGTCGCCATGGCCCGTACACCCGGTGCCCACCTACAGGTGTACAGGTCGGTACGCACCTACCTCCCAGGCATGAGGTCCAGACTCCAGCAGTCCAGCAGCTGATTCGCAGTGCGCCAACATAGCACTCCGCATTGAGCAGCCCGTACCGGAAGTGCGTAACGGCAAGCTGCGTACATGTAGAGATAGGTGGATTGTTATTTGTTGTAACACACGGCAAAAACAGCACATGCCATATTTGCCAATGTACGTCAAGTTTGTCAACATCTGAATAATAACTACTGTACGATTGAACTGAAATGCAAGGCCATGTACAGGCCTAGATACGCTGAACAGATAGTCTCCCTAGAGTATCATCTCTGATGAGTACCTACCTCGCCGGTGAACAGCTTACAAGTTACAGCATAATGATATAATTGCTGCAATCCGGCATCCGCATTAGTAATTGGGTAGTTTCTTAGTTCGGGTACTATGAACGGGCCTACACTAATAAGTGTATGCATCTCTAGGTAGGTACGAAGGGCACCCCGTGTTTCCCCACGTACGCACGGAAACATGTTACACATTTGTAGGGCAGCCTCAGCCACCGGGGGGACAAAGGTTACTGGGTTAAGCGGGTTCAGAGGGTGGTTTTACTGGATAAGCGGGCCTAGGGCCCTAGGGCACCCGCAGTAAACAGGGTTTACTGGAATGAGCGGCTCCGCCCGGGCCACCCCACCGGGGCGCTCCTGACCACCGATCGGCCCGCCAGCCAAACGCCACCCCGCGGCTGTATAAGTCGCGACCGTTCCTCACTACGTCCACGCATTCACTGTGTCGCACCATTCCAGTTCCTTCTTTGTGTTGCGCGGGTATGCTTGCGTCTCCCAGCGATCCACATCGGTTCAGGGTCTACCCAGCTTGATTGCCTGCGGTGTCCCCTTCGGATCGATATAACATCGCACTTCTTAACCTGTGCTACTTGTTGGCATTGCTTTTGTTATGGGCAGGATAGACAAGGATCATCGGCACCGAGTCCCATCGACATTGCCATGAAATTAGTTTTCACTTCCCCATGGGACACTGTGGAGGCTCCAAAGCAAGGCAAAAAGAGATCCACAAGGGAAGAGAAACGGTATGAGAGGGAGCATACCCGCGACAGAACAGGGGAGGTCATGAGCAAGAGAACCTTGGTCCGTAAAGTGATGAGGGCGAAAGCCTCCTGCTCGGAGGTTGCCGGCCGCGCGAGGTATGCATATGGTGGAAACCATTTGCCAATTCAGGGAGATGACAACAGTCCGGATTCTAGTGGGTTTCATGTTGGGCGGTTCTATCAAATGCATAAACATGAAACCCCCAGCTAGTGACCTCAAGGCAGCTATAAAGAGAGTCCAAGATGGGGAGACCATTCAACTAGACATCCCAGTTGTGTGCGTACGTATTGATGAGCTCCGGAAGCGTGTTGGCAACAAAGTAGTCCTACGATCGACGTCCGAGAGCCTTGTAGGAAGGAGTGCCACGACAACTGTAATTGTGACAGAGTATGTGCCGAATAGAATTGATCGAGTGGCTAACTCTGTCGTCTACACTGTGGAGTGCACAGTACAAAATTGGGCGCCTGTGTCATTGACAAGCCTAGGAACTGAGATGAGCATGGCTCCCATGATCATGAGTCAAGATGCCAGCCGGCCGGACAGTGTTTAAACAAATTTGCACTGAGTATAACTGTAGTGCCCTGGTACCCACAAAGGGGGGGGGGGGGATGCTCTTGAGCCGTTGTCTCAGCTGACTGCAGCAAACCTGACAAGCTTCAGGGATACAGAAGGAAAGGAAAGATCCTTCCTATCATCGCGAGTGCTTGACCTCAGACCTAAAAGCGTTGCTGCGGCAGTTTTCCGTCCCTCACACGGATAGAGATAACCAGCCCGCCCTCCGGGTGAAGCTCCTGTGCACACTTGCCAAGAATGCCGCAGGGCAACAACAGCGAAGGGAACAAATGGCCGCATTCTTTGAAGCGGCTCAGCGTCAAAGGGCTGAAGTTGCTGTAGCTGCACAAGAGCTTCAGCGGTATCTAGTCGTGTATCAACAGTGGTTTGCAGCCATGGGTGCGATGAGGAGTAACCCCCAATAGCCTACGTGACCATTGTAAAGTGTATCGTTAGCAACTGTGCAGACTGCAGACTGGAAACAGTGCAAGATCAATCAGCACAGGAGAAGATTTTACTGGTTTAAGCAGACGTGCGCAAGTTTTACTGGTTTTAGCAGGTTTGGGCGTCAAATTTGACACTTTACTGGACTAAGCGAATCTGAAAAACCTTTGTCTCCCCTATGGCCTCAGCCCTCAGCCCTGAGCCCTCAGCCCTCATGTTACATGGGTACCCTACCCTACTGTCCCTACCTCTAATAACTCGTAGTACTGGTGTCTACACGTACCCACCCTCCGGCCTAACTAATAAAGATAAGCCTAGGCTAGGTATAGATAGAGTCCGTTGTACTCGTACTCGTACAACTCTGGTTGCTGCCACGCGCTTTCCCTTTCCTCTCTTGCAGTTGGGTACCTAGCTTTGAGGTACCCACTTCGAGGTATACCTTCTTGGTACCTGTACACAGAATTACCGGCCTACTGTAGGTAGGGTACCTACCTACTGGCTGACTGGGCCCGGGCACCCCAGAGCCAGAGGGGTTCGTCGCGAAGCGACTTCTATCTCTATAATCTCTATAACGAGGGCAACTTGCAGTTGGGCGAGCGCTAGGCTGCGGATGGTGCAACATGGTACGTACCTAGCTCGTACTATACGCGTACTCGTACTAACCGTGCCTATCACTCGTAGTACGTACGTTCGGCTTTTGAGTGATCGGACGGCACGCGGGCAGTACTATGTCATCGGACGGTTCCTATTTTTTACACATCTTTTCGTTTCCCGACAGCAAGAAATTTTGCCCCATCTATAGGAATAATTTTCGATACCGTGGCCTATTTGCAACCGCCCGATTTTGATCGTACGGTCTAGAAAATTTGTCCGGCCCCCATTATATGTTTACTACTTCACGTACCTGATAGCCTGAACGCTCCGCTCCGGTGCTGCTGCGCACCATCCTCGCTGCGCTTGGATAATATTATGATGGTTGTACTCTGTAGGCTGTAGCGAGAATTACTAAAATCTGCACCGTACCCGGTACCCACCTAGGCTTTTCTCACCCCCGGGCGGGAGAAGGTGGGTCGAAACCCCCCTGCCCCCGTCTTTCGAGCCGAGATTCGAGCCTCAAAGACCAGGCTCCGCCGAGCGGAGACTGGCCGTGGGGGTACCCAGTACCCACCTAGTACTCGTCCGCGGCTTCGGCGCGAGACTCACATAGATGACCACCCGTACAGCCGTGGACTGAAAGCAGACCTGAAACTTGCAAGGCTCCGATATACGTCTCAGGAGGCCAATTAAAATAATGCGTGCGAGTCGCATGCCTACAGTGGCTTCCCAGGTACACTCCGTGCCGGCTAGCTGCGTACGCATACGCACGCAGGGTACGTACCATGAATAGTACACTACCAGGAGAACACTACCCTACTACAGTGTACACTACTGAGCAAAATTATTGGTAATCACCTGCAACCACACCAGGTTGTCAGCGGTACTGGTACTGGGCCTTACGGAATCAAGTCGGATCTCGCTACAAACCGGGAATCTCCCCCTGCTAATCCGATATCTTATGTCAAGTACGCGAAAATATAACGAAGTCATGACGAATTCGGACTTAAGCGATTTTTTTACTATATATAGAAAAAGTAGGGGTTTGTGAATTGTGTGATGTGCGTGCGTACTGTGGCTAGTAGTGAGAGCTGCTAGGGCCAAGGGTGGGTGTGTGTGGAGGGCATACCCTGAGGGTGTTGTGGCCAGGGTTAGGGTCAGTGTTACCCTGATCAACCCTAGCCACGATACTGTTTCCTCGCATGGTTCCGCTACCTACATTGTTGTCACTGACAGCGGTGTACGTGGCCCTAGATTACAGCACGGGAACGAATGCATGGGAAACCCTCAGGGTACCCTCGAGAGCATCACTCAAGCTTTGTATAGACATGCCTCTCTAGGCGGGACGGGCTGCCGTGTTGGTGCATTGATGGGCGTACAAAGGTTGGGTGCAACGGAAATTCGGCATGGCGGAAAATACAGGTGAGTTTTTACATGTGCATACAGAATAGCATACATGCCGTGAGCTTAACACGCCTAGCACATTGCCACGTAGTAGACTCCACAAGTCATCCAGCCCCCCTATCGTGACAGTGATTGCCGCTTTGAGCGCAATACAATATCATACCCTATTGGCTCTAGGGTTTGCCAATAATTTTGCTCAGTAGTGTCGGACCCCCTTTGTAACACTGTGTCCGCACTGTGTAACATTCGTACAAGGGTTGAAGCACAAAGTTGCAAGGGAGCATTCTAGGTTTTCTTTGTATCATGTGAAAGCTACCTGCACTAGCTGTGCATGGCTCGCTCTATGTGCCTACCGCGTTGCATTTACGATCTTTGCCACCCGTCCGGGCATCCATTTTACAAGTTCATGACACTGCGCATGTGTAATCTCGGCCCGTGCTCTCTCTCCACGGCTGCCTTGAATGTCCTTGAGCTTCGATGTGTCTTGCCCATCACTTGTCCTCACAAGTATCCCATAGGTTCTGAATTTAGTTGAAGTCGGGAGATAAGGGGGGCGACAGAAGCAAATGCACACGCTCGCACTGATCGATTTTTTTGGTCTGGATACCCTAGAAGGGTATTATGCCTCGGGGAAATTGATTTTATGTGTTTGTAGCCACCGAGACCGTGGCTTCACCTATGTTTGGGGGGGTTGGGGAAGCCTAGCCCGGGGGCACAACATGCACATGCTAATCCCTGGTAATAACCAACTTTGCATGGGTACATGTAACAGCCGGACACTACTGAGCAAAATTATTGGTAATCACCCGCAACCACACAAGGTTGTCAGCGGTACTGGTACTGGGCCTTACGGAATCAAGTCGGATCTCGCTACAAACCGGGAATCTCCCCCTGCTAATCCGATATCTTATGTCAAGTACGCGAAAATATAACGAAGTCATGACGAATTCGGACTTAAGCGATTTTTTTACTATATATAGAAAAAGTAGGGGTTTGTGAATTGTGTGATGTGCGTGCGTACTGTGGCTAGTAGTGAGAGCTGCTAGGGCCAAGGGTGGGTGTGTGTGGAGGGCATACCCTGAGGGTGTTGTGGCCAGGGTTAGGGTCAGTGTTACCCTGATCAACCCTAGCCACGATACTGTTTCCTCGCATGGTTCCGCTACCTACATTGTTGTCACTGACAGCGGTGTACGTGGCCCTAGATTACAGCACGGGAACGAATGCATGGGAAACCCTCAGGGTACCCTCGAGAGCATCACTCAAGCTTTGTATAGACATGCCTCTCTAGGCGGGACGGGCTGCCGTGTTGGTGCATTGATGGGCGTACAAAGGTTGGGTGCAACGGAAATTCGGCATGGCGGAAAATACAGGTGAGTTTTTACATGTGCATACAGAATAGCATACATGCCGTGAGCTTAACACGCCTAGCACATTGCCACGTAGTAGACTCCACAAGTCATCCAGCCCCCCTATCGTGACAGTGATTGCCGCTTTGAGCGCAATACAATATCATACCCTATTGGCTCTAGGGTTTGCCAATAATTTTGCTCAGTAGTGTCGGACCCCCTTTGTAACACTGTGTCCGCACTGTGTAACATTCGTACAAGGGTTGAAGCACAAAGTTGCAAGGGAGCATTCTAGGTTTTCTTTGTATCATGTGAAAGCTACCTGCACTAGCTGTGCATGGCTCGCTCTATGTGCCTACCGCGTTGCATTTACGATCTTTGCCACCCGTCCGGGCATCCATTTTACAAGTTCATGACACTGCGCATGTGTAATCTCGGCCCGTGCTCTCTCTCCACGGCTGCCTTGAATGTCCTTGAGCTTCGATGTGTCTTGCCCATCACTTGTCCTCACAAGTATCCCATAGGTTCTGAATTTAGTTGAAGTCGGGAGATAAGGGGGGCGACAGAAGCAAATGCACACGCTCGCACTGATCGATTTTTTTGGTCTGGATACCCTAGAAGGGTATTATGCCTCGGGGAAATTGATTTTATGTGTTTGTAGCCACCGAGACCGTGGCTTCACCTATGTTTGGGGGGGTTGGGGAAGCCTAGCCCGGGGGCACAACATGCACATGCTAATCCCTGGTAATAACCAACTTTGCATGGGTACATGTAACAGCCGGACACTACTGAGCAAAATTATTGGTAATCACCCGCAACCACACAAGGTTGTCAGCGGTACTGGTACTGGGCCTTACGGAATCAAGTCGGATCTCGCTACAAACCGGGAATCTCCCCCTGCTAATCCGATATCTTATGTCAAGTACGCGAAAATATAACGAAGTCATGACGAATTCGGACTTAAGCGATTTTTTTACTATATATAGAAAAAGTAGGGGTTTGTGAATTGTGTGATGTGCGTGCGTACTGTGGCTAGTAGTGAGAGCTGCTAGGGCCAAGGGTGGGTGTGTGTGGAGGGCATACCCTGAGGGTGTTGTGGCCAGGGTTAGGGTCAGTGTTACCCTGATCAACCCTAGCCACGATACTGTTTCCTCGCATGGTTCCGCTACCTACATTGTTGTCACTGACAGCGGTGTACGTGGCCCTAGATTACAGCACGGGAACGAATGCATGGGAAACCCTCAGGGTACCCTCGAGAGCATCACTCAAGCTTTGTATAGACATGCCTCTCTAGGCGGGACGGGCTGCCGTGTTGGTGCATTGATGGGCGTACAAAGGTTGGGTGCAACGGAAATTCGGCATGGCGGAAAATACAGGTGAGTTTTTACATGTGCATACAGAATAGCATACATGCCGTGAGCTTAACACGCCTAGCACATTGCCACGTAGTAGACTCCACAAGTCATCCAGCCCCCCTATCGTGACAGTGATTGCCGCTTTGAGCGCAATACAATATCATACCCTATTGGCTCTAGGGTTTGCCAATAATTTTGCTCAGTAGTGTCGGACCCCCTTTGTAACACTGTGTCCGCACTGTGTAACATTCGTACAAGGGTTGAAGCACAAAGTTGCAAGGGAGCATTCTAGGTTTTCTTTGTATCATGTGAAAGCTACCTGCACTAGCTGTGCATGGCTCGCTCTATGTGCCTACCGCGTTGCATTTACGATCTTTGCCACCCGTCCGGGCATCCATTTTACAAGTTCATGACACTGCGCATGTGTAATCTCGGCCCGTGCTCTCTCTCCACGGCTGCCTTGAATGTCCTTGAGCTTCGATGTGTCTTGCCCATCACTTGTCCTCACAAGTATCCCATAGGTTCTGAATTTAGTTGAAGTCGGGAGATAAGGGGGGCGACAGAAGCAAATGCACACGCTCGCACTGATCGATTTTTTTGGTCTGGATACCCTAGAAGGGTATTATGCCTCGGGGAAATTGATTTTATGTGTTTGTAGCCACCGAGACCGTGGCTTCACCTATGTTTGGGGGGGTTGGGGAAGCCTAGCCCGGGGGCACAACATGCACATGCTAATCCCTGGTAATAACCAACTTTGCATGGGTACATGTAACAGCCGGACACTACTGAGCAAAATTATTGGTAATCACCCGCAACCACACAAGGTTGTCAGCGGTACTGGTACTGGGCCTTACGGAATCAAGTCGGATCTCGCTACAAACCGGGAATCTCCCCCTGCTAATCCGATATCTTATGTCAAGTACGCGAAAATATAACGAAGTCATGACGAATTCGGACTTAAGCGATTTTTTTACTATATATAGAAAAAGTAGGGGTTTGTGAATTGTGTGATGTGCGTGCGTACTGTGGCTAGTAGTGAGAGCTGCTAGGGCCAAGGGTGGGTGTGTGTGGAGGGCATACCCTGAGGGTGTTGTGGCCAGGGTTAGGGTCAGTGTTACCCTGATCAACCCTAGCCACGATACTGTTTCCTCGCATGGTTCCGCTACCTACATTGTTGTCACTGACAGCGGTGTACGTGGCCCTAGATTACAGCACGGGAACGAATGCATGGGAAACCCTCAGGGTACCCTCGAGAGCATCACTCAAGCTTTGTATAGACATGCCTCTCTAGGCGGGACGGGCTGCCGTGTTGGTGCATTGATGGGCGTACAAAGGTTGGGTGCAACGGAAATTCGGCATGGCGGAAAATACAGGTGAGTTTTTACATGTGCATACAGAATAGCATACATGCCGTGAGCTTAACACGCCTAGCACATTGCCACGTAGTAGACTCCACAAGTCATCCAGCCCCCCTATCGTGACAGTGATTGCCGCTTTGAGCGCAATACAATATCATACCCTATTGGCTCTAGGGTTTGCCAATAATTTTGCTCAGTAGTGTCGGACCCCCTTTGTAACACTGTGTCCGCACTGTGTAACATTCGTACAAGGGTTGAAGCACAAAGTTGCAAGGGAGCATTCTAGGTTTTCTTTGTATCATGTGAAAGCTACCTGCACTAGCTGTGCATGGCTCGCTCTATGTGCCTACCGCGTTGCATTTACGATCTTTGCCACCCGTCCGGGCATCCATTTTACAAGTTCATGACACTGCGCATGTGTAATCTCGGCCCGTGCTCTCTCTCCACGGCTGCCTTGAATGTCCTTGAGCTTCGATGTGTCTTGCCCATCACTTGTCCTCACAAGTATCCCATAGGTTCTGAATTTAGTTGAAGTCGGGAGATAAGGGGGGCGACAGAAGCAAATGCACACGCTCGCACTGATCGATTTTTTTGGTCTGGATACCCTAGAAGGGTATTATGCCTCGGGGAAATTGATTTTATGTGTTTGTAGCCACCGAGACCGTGGCTTCACCTATGTTTGGGGGGGTTGGGGAAGCCTAGCCCGGGGGCACAACATGCACATGCTAATCCCTGGTAATAACCAACTTTGCATGGGTACATGTAACAGCCGGACTGTCGGACCCCCTTTGTAACACTGTGTCCGCACTGTGTAACATTCGTACAAGGGTTGAAGCACAAAGTTGCAAGGGAGCATTCTAGGTTTTCTTTGTATCATGTGAAAGCTACCTGCACTAGCTGTGCATGGCTCGCTCTATGTGCCTACCGCGTTGCATTTACGATCTTTGCCACCCGTCCGGGCATCCATTTTACAAGTTCATGACACTGCGCATGTGTAATCTCGGCCCGTGCTCTCTCTCCACGGCTGCCTTGAATGTCCTTGAGCTTCGATGTGTCTTGCCCATCACTTGTCCTCACAAGTATCCCATAGGTTCTGAATTTAGTTGAAGTCGGGAGATAAGGGGGGCGACAGAAGCAAATGCACACGCTCGCACTGATCGATTTTTTTGGTCTGGATACCCTAGAAGGGTATTATGCCTCGGGGAAATTGATTTTATGTGTTTGTAGCCACCGAGACCGTGGCTTCACCTATGTTTGGGGGGGTTGGGGAAGCCTAGCCCGGGGGCACAACATGCACATGCTAATCCCTGGTAATAACCAACTTTGCATGGGTACATGTAACAGCCGGACACTACTGAGCAAAATTATTGGTAATCACCCGCAACCACACAAGGTTGTCAGCGGTACTGGTACTGGGCCTTACGGAATCAAGTCGGATCTCGCTACAAACCGGGAATCTCCCCCTGCTAATCCGATATCTTATGTCAAGTACGCGAAAATATAACGAAGTCATGACGAATTCGGACTTAAGCGATTTTTTTACTATATATAGAAAAAGTAGGGGTTTGTGAATTGTGTGATGTGCGTGCGTACTGTGGCTAGTAGTGAGAGCTGCTAGGGCCAAGGGTGGGTGTGTGTGGAGGGCATACCCTGAGGGTGTTGTGGCCAGGGTTAGGGTCAGTGTTACCCTGATCAACCCTAGCCACGATACTGTTTCCTCGCATGGTTCCGCTACCTACATTGTTGTCACTGACAGCGGTGTACGTGGCCCTAGATTACAGCACGGGAACGAATGCATGGGAAACCCTCAGGGTACCCTCGAGAGCATCACTCAAGCTTTGTATAGACATGCCTCTCTAGGCGGGACGGGCTGCCGTGTTGGTGCATTGATGGGCGTACAAAGGTTGGGTGCAACGGAAATTCGGCATGGCGGAAAATACAGGTGAGTTTTTACATGTGCATACAGAATAGCATACATGCCGTGAGCTTAACACGCCTAGCACATTGCCACGTAGTAGACTCCACAAGTCATCCAGCCCCCCTATCGTGACAGTGATTGCCGCTTTGAGCGCAATACAATATCATACCCTATTGGCTCTAGGGTTTGCCAATAATTTTGCTCAGTAGTGTCGGACCCCCTTTGTAACACTGTGTCCGCACTGTGTAACATTCGTACAAGGGTTGAAGCACAAAGTTGCAAGGGAGCATTCTAGGTTTTCTTTGTATCATGTGAAAGCTACCTGCACTAGCTGTGCATGGCTCGCTCTATGTGCCTACCGCGTTGCATTTACGATCTTTGCCACCCGTCCGGGCATCCATTTTACAAGTTCATGACACTGCGCATGTGTAATCTCGGCCCGTGCTCTCTCTCCACGGCTGCCTTGAATGTCCTTGAGCTTCGATGTGTCTTGCCCATCACTTGTCCTCACAAGTATCCCATAGGTTCTGAATTTAGTTGAAGTCGGGAGATAAGGGGGGCGACAGAAGCAAATGCACACGCTCGCACTGATCGATTTTTTTGGTCTGGATACCCTAGAAGGGTATTATGCCTCGGGGAAATTGATTTTATGTGTTTGTAGCCACCGAGACCGTGGCTTCACCTATGTTTGGGGGGGTTGGGGAAGCCTAGCCCGGGGGCACAACATGCACATGCTAATCCCTGGTAATAACCAACTTTGCATGGGTACATGTAACAGCCGGACTGTCGGACCCCCTTTGTAACACTGTGTCCGCACTGTGTAACATTCGTACAAGGGTTGAAGCACAAAGTTGCAAGGGAGCATTCTAGGTTTTCTTTGTATCATGTGAAAGCTACCTGCACTAGCTGTGCATGGCTCGCTCTATGTGCCTACCGCGTTGCATTTACGATCTTTGCCACCCGTCCGGGCATCCATTTTACAAGTTCATGACACTGCGCATGTGTAATCTCGGCCCGTGCTCTCTCTCCACGGCTGCCTTGAATGTCCTTGAGCTTCGATGTGTCTTGCCCATCACTTGTCCTCACAAGTATCCCATAGGTTCTGAATTTAGTTGAAGTCGGGAGATAAGGGGGGCGACAGAAGCAAATGCACACGCTCGCACTGATCGATTTTTTTGGTCTGGATACCCTAGAAGGGTATTATGCCTCGGGGAAATTGATTTTATGTGTTTGTAGCCACCGAGACCGTGGCTTCACCTATGTTTGGGGGGGTTGGGGAAGCCTAGCCCGGGGGCACAACATGCACATGCTAATCCCTGGTAATAACCAACTTTGCATGGGTACATGTAACAGCCGGACTGTCGGACCCCCTTTGTAACACTGTGTCCGCACTGTGTAACATTCGTACAAGGGTTGAAGCACAAAGTTGCAAGGGAGCATTCTAGGTTTTCTTTGTATCATGTGAAAGCTACCTGCACTAGCTGTGCATGGCTCGCTCTATGTGCCTACTGCGTTGCATTTACGATCTTTGCCACCCGTCCGGGCATCCATTTTACAAGTTCATGACACTGCGCATGTGTAATCTCGGCCCGTGCTCTCTCTCCACGGCTGCCTTGAATGTCCTTGAGCTTCGATGTGTCTTGCCCATCACTTGTCCTCACAAGTATCCCATAGGTTCTGAATTTAGTTGAAGTCGGGAGATAAGGGGGGCGACAGAAGCAAATGCACACGCTCGCACTGATCGATTTTTTTGGTCTGGATACCCTAGAAGGGTATTATGCCTCGGGGAAATTGATTTTATGTGTTTGTAGCCACCGAGACCGTGGCTTCACCTATGTTTGGGGGGGTTGGGGAAGCCTAGCCCGGGGGCACAACATGCACATGCTAATCCCTGGTAATAACCAACTTTGCATGGGTACATGTAACAGCCGGACACTACTGAGCAAAATTATTGGTAATCACCCGCAACCACACAAGGTTGTCAGCGGTACTGGTACTGGGCCTTACGGAATCAAGTCGGATCTCGCTACAAACCGGGAATCTCCCCCTGCTAATCCGATATCTTATGTCAAGTACGCGAAAATATAACGAAGTCATGACGAATTCGGACTTAAGCGATTTTTTTACTATATATAGAAAAAGTAGGGGTTTGTGAATTGTGTGATGTGCGTGCGTACTGTGGCTAGTAGTGAGAGCTGCTAGGGCCAAGGGTGGGTGTGTGTGGAGGGCATACCCTGAGGGTGTTGTGGCCAGGGTTAGGGTCAGTGTTACCCTGATCAACCCTAGCCACGATACTGTTTCCTCGCATGGTTCCGCTACCTACATTGTTGTCACTGACAGCGGTGTACGTGGCCCTAGATTACAGCACGGGAACGAATGCATGGGAAACCCTCAGGGTACCCTCGAGAGCATCACTCAAGCTTTGTATAGACATGCCTCTCTAGGCGGGACGGGCTGCCGTGTTGGTGCATTGATGGGCGTACAAAGGTTGGGTGCAACGGAAATTCGGCATGGCGGAAAATACAGGTGAGTTTTTACATGTGCATACAGAATAGCATACATGCCGTGAGCTTAACACGCCTAGCACATTGCCACGTAGTAGACTCCACAAGTCATCCAGCCCCCCTATCGTGACAGTGATTGCCGCTTTGAGCGCAATACAATATCATACCCTATTGGCTCTAGGGTTTGCCAATAATTTTGCTCAGTAGTGTCGGACCCCCTTTGTAACACTGTGTCCGCACTGTGTAACATTCGTACAAGGGTTGAAGCACAAAGTTGCAAGGGAGCATTCTAGGTTTTCTTTGTATCATGTGAAAGCTACCTGCACTAGCTGTGCATGGCTCGCTCTATGTGCCTACCGCGTTGCATTTACGATCTTTGCCACCCGTCCGGGCATCCATTTTACAAGTTCATGACACTGCGCATGTGTAATCTCGGCCCGTGCTCTCTCTCCACGGCTGCCTTGAATGTCCTTGAGCTTCGATGTGTCTTGCCCATCACTTGTCCTCACAAGTATCCCATAGGTTCTGAATTTAGTTGAAGTCGGGAGATAAGGGGGGCGACAGAAGCAAATGCACACGCTCGCACTGATCGATTTTTTTGGTCTGGATACCCTAGAAGGGTATTATGCCTCGGGGAAATTGATTTTATGTGTTTGTAGCCACCGAGACCGTGGCTTCACCTATGTTTGGGGGGGTTGGGGAAGCCTAGCCCGGGGGCACAACATGCACATGCTAATCCCTGGTAATAACCAACTTTGCATGGGTACATGTAACAGCCGGACACTACTGAGCAAAATTATTGGTAATCACCCGCAACCACACAAGGTTGTCAGCGGTACTGGTACTGGGCCTTACGGAATCAAGTCGGATCTCGCTACAAACCGGGAATCTCCCCCTGCTAATCCGATATCTTATGTCAAGTACGCGAAAATATAACGAAGTCATGACGAATTCGGACTTAAGCGATTTTTTTACTATATATAGAAAAAGTAGGGGTTTGTGAATTGTGTGATGTGCGTGCGTACTGTGGCTAGTAGTGAGAGCTGCTAGGGCCAAGGGTGGGTGTGTGTGGAGGGCATACCCTGAGGGTGTTGTGGCCAGGGTTAGGGTCAGTGTTACCCTGATCAACCCTAGCCACGATACTGTTTCCTCGCATGGTTCCGCTACCTACATTGTTGTCACTGACAGCGGTGTACGTGGCCCTAGATTACAGCACGGGAACGAATGCATGGGAAACCCTCAGGGTACCCTCGAGAGCATCACTCAAGCTTTGTATAGACATGCCTCTCTAGGCGGGACGGGCTGCCGTGTTGGTGCATTGATGGGCGTACAAAGGTTGGGTGCAACGGAAATTCGGCATGGCGGAAAATACAGGTGAGTTTTTACATGTGCATACAGAATAGCATACATGCCGTGAGCTTAACACGCCTAGCACATTGCCACGTAGTAGACTCCACAAGTCATCCAGCCCCCCTATCGTGACAGTGATTGCCGCTTTGAGCGCAATACAATATCATACCCTATTGGCTCTAGGGTTTGCCAATAATTTTGCTCAGTAGTGTCGGACCCCCTTTGTAACACTGTGTCCGCACTGTGTAACATTCGTACAAGGGTTGAAGCACAAAGTTGCAAGGGAGCATTCTAGGTTTTCTTTGTATCATGTGAAAGCTACCTGCACTAGCTGTGCATGGCTCGCTCTATGTGCCTACCGCGTTGCATTTACGATCTTTGCCACCCGTCCGGGCATCCATTTTACAAGTTCATGACACTGCGCATGTGTAATCTCGGCCCGTGCTCTCTCTCCACGGCTGCCTTGAATGTCCTTGAGCTTCGATGTGTCTTGCCCATCACTTGTCCTCACAAGTATCCCATAGGTTCTGAATTTAGTTGAAGTCGGGAGATAAGGGGGGCGACAGAAGCAAATGCACACGCTCGCACTGATCGATTTTTTTGGTCTGGATACCCTAGAAGGGTATTATGCCTCGGGGAAATTGATTTTATGTGTTTGTAGCCACCGAGACCGTGGCTTCACCTATGTTTGGGGGGGTTGGGGAAGCCTAGCCCGGGGGCACAACATGCACATGCTAATCCCTGGTAATAACCAACTTTGCATGGGTACATGTAACAGCCGGACTGTCGGACCCCCTTTGTAACACTGTGTCCGCACTGTGTAACATTCGTACAAGGGTTGAAGCACAAAGTTGCAAGGGAGCATTCTAGGTTTTCTTTGTATCATGTGAAAGCTACCTGCACTAGCTGTGCATGGCTCGCTCTATGTGCCTACCGCGTTGCATTTACGATCTTTGCCACCCGTCCGGGCATCCATTTTACAAGTTCATGACACTGCGCATGTGTAATCTCGGCCCGTGCTCTCTCTCCACGGCTGCCTTGAATGTCCTTGAGCTTCGATGTGTCTTGCCCATCACTTGTCCTCACAAGTATCCCATAGGTTCTGAATTTAGTTGAAGTCGGGAGATAAGGGGGGCGACAGAAGCAAATGCACACGCTCGCACTGATCGATTTTTTTGGTCTGGATACCCTAGAAGGGTATTATGCCTCGGGGAAATTGATTTTATGTGTTTGTAGCCACCGAGACCGTGGCTTCACCTATGTTTGGGGGGGTTGGGGAAGCCTAGCCCGGGGGCACAACATGCACATGCTAATCCCTGGTAATAACCAACTTTGCATGGGTACATGTAACAGCCGGACACTACTGAGCAAAATTATTGGTAATCACCCGCAACCACACAAGGTTGTCAGCGGTACTGGTACTGGGCCTTACGGAATCAAGTCGGATCTCGCTACAAACCGGGAATCTCCCCCTGCTAATCCGATATCTTATGTCAAGTACGCGAAAATATAACGAAGTCATGACGAATTCGGACTTAAGCGATTTTTTTACTATATATAGAAAAAGTAGGGGTTTGTGAATTGTGTGATGTGCGTGCGTACTGTGGCTAGTAGTGAGAGCTGCTAGGGCCAAGGGTGGGTGTGTGTGGAGGGCATACCCTGAGGGTGTTGTGGCCAGGGTTAGGGTCAGTGTTACCCTGATCAACCCTAGCCACGATACTGTTTCCTCGCATGGTTCCGCTACCTACATTGTTGTCACTGACAGCGGTGTACGTGGCCCTAGATTACAGCACGGGAACGAATGCATGGGAAACCCTCAGGGTACCCTCGAGAGCATCACTCAAGCTTTGTATAGACATGCCTCTCTAGGCGGGACGGGCTGCCGTGTTGGTGCATTGATGGGCGTACAAAGGTTGGGTGCAACGGAAATTCGGCATGGCGGAAAATACAGGTGAGTTTTTACATGTGCATACAGAATAGCATACATGCCGTGAGCTTAACACGCCTAGCACATTGCCACGTAGTAGACTCCACAAGTCATCCAGCCCCCCTATCGTGACAGTGATTGCCGCTTTGAGCGCAATACAATATCATACCCTATTGGCTCTAGGGTTTGCCAATAATTTTGCTCAGTAGTGTCGGACCCCCTTTGTAACACTGTGTCCGCACTGTGTAACATTCGTACAAGGGTTGAAGCACAAAGTTGCAAGGGAGCATTCTAGGTTTTCTTTGTATCATGTGAAAGCTACCTGCACTAGCTGTGCATGGCTCGCTCTATGTGCCTACCGCGTTGCATTTACGATCTTTGCCACCCGTCCGGGCATCCATTTTACAAGTTCATGACACTGCGCATGTGTAATCTCGGCCCGTGCTCTCTCTCCACGGCTGCCTTGAATGTCCTTGAGCTTCGATGTGTCTTGCCCATCACTTGTCCTCACAAGTATCCCATAGGTTCTGAATTTAGTTGAAGTCGGGAGATAAGGGGGGCGACAGAAGCAAATGCACACGCTCGCACTGATCGATTTTTTTGGTCTGGATACCCTAGAAGGGTATTATGCCTCGGGGAAATTGATTTTATGTGTTTGTAGCCACCGAGACCGTGGCTTCACCTATGTTTGGGGGGGTTGGGGAAGCCTAGCCCGGGGGCACAACATGCACATGCTAATCCCTGGTAATAACCAACTTTGCATGGGTACATGTAACAGCCGGACTGTCGGACCCCCTTTGTAACACTGTGTCCGCACTGTGTAACATTCGTACAAGGGTTGAAGCACAAAGTTGCAAGGGAGCATTCTAGGTTTTCTTTGTATCATGTGAAAGCTACCTGCACTAGCTGTGCATGGCTCGCTCTATGTGCCTACCGCGTTGCATTTACGATCTTTGCCACCCGTCCGGGCATCCATTTTACAAGTTCATGACACTGCGCATGTGTAATCTCGGCCCGTGCTCTCTCTCCACGGCTGCCTTGAATGTCCTTGAGCTTCGATGTGTCTTGCCCATCACTTGTCCTCACAAGTATCCCATAGGTTCTGAATTTAGTTGAAGTCGGGAGATAAGGGGGGCGACAGAAGCAAATGCACACGCTCGCACTGATCGATTTTTTTGGTCTGGATACCCTAGAAGGGTATTATGCCTCGGGGAAATTGATTTTATGTGTTTGTAGCCACCGAGACCGTGGCTTCACCTATGTTTGGGGGGGTTGGGGAAGCCTAGCCCGGGGGCACAACATGCACATGCTAATCCCTGGTAATAACCAACTTTGCATGGGTACATGTAACAGCCGGACACTACTGAGCAAAATTATTGGTAATCACCCGCAACCACACAAGGTTGTCAGCGGTACTGGTACTGGGCCTTACGGAATCAAGTCGGATCTCGCTACAAACCGGGAATCTCCCCCTGCTAATCCGATATCTTATGTCAAGTACGCGAAAATATAACGAAGTCATGACGAATTCGGACTTAAGCGATTTTTTTACTATATATAGAAAAAGTAGGGGTTTGTGAATTGTGTGATGTGCGTGCGTACTGTGGCTAGTAGTGAGAGCTGCTAGGGCCAAGGGTGGGTGTGTGTGGAGGGCATACCCTGAGGGTGTTGTGGCCAGGGTTAGGGTCAGTGTTACCCTGATCAACCCTAGCCACGATACTGTTTCCTCGCATGGTTCCGCTACCTACATTGTTGTCACTGACAGCGGTGTACGTGGCCCTAGATTACAGCACGGGAACGAATGCATGGGAAACCCTCAGGGTACCCTCGAGAGCATCACTCAAGCTTTGTATAGACATGCCTCTCTAGGCGGGACGGGCTGCCGTGTTGGTGCATTGATGGGCGTACAAAGGTTGGGTGCAACGGAAATTCGGCATGGCGGAAAATACAGGTGAGTTTTTACATGTGCATACAGAATAGCATACATGCCGTGAGCTTAACACGCCTAGCACATTGCCACGTAGTAGACTCCACAAGTCATCCAGCCCCCCTATCGTGACAGTGATTGCCGCTTTGAGCGCAATACAATATCATACCCTATTGGCTCTAGGGTTTGCCAATAATTTTGCTCAGTAGTGTCGGACCCCCTTTGTAACACTGTGTCCGCACTGTGTAACATTCGTACAAGGGTTGAAGCACAAAGTTGCAAGGGAGCATTCTAGGTTTTCTTTGTATCATGTGAAAGCTACCTGCACTAGCTGTGCATGGCTCGCTCTATGTGCCTACCGCGTTGCATTTACGATCTTTGCCACCCGTCCGGGCATCCATTTTACAAGTTCATGACACTGCGCATGTGTAATCTCGGCCCGTGCTCTCTCTCCACGGCTGCCTTGAATGTCCTTGAGCTTCGATGTGTCTTGCCCATCACTTGTCCTCACAAGTATCCCATAGGTTCTGAATTTAGTTGAAGTCGGGAGATAAGGGGGGCGACAGAAGCAAATGCACACGCTCGCACTGATCGATTTTTTTGGTCTGGATACCCTAGAAGGGTATTATGCCTCGGGGAAATTGATTTTATGTGTTTGTAGCCACCGAGACCGTGGCTTCACCTATGTTTGGGGGGGTTGGGGAAGCCTAGCCCGGGGGCACAACATGCACATGCTAATCCCTGGTAATAACCAACTTTGCATGGGTACATGTAACAGCCGGACTGTCGGACCCCCTTTGTAACACTGTGTCCGCACTGTGTAACATTCGTACAAGGGTTGAAGCACAAAGTTGCAAGGGAGCATTCTAGGTTTTCTTTGTATCATGTGAAAGCTACCTGCACTAGCTGTGCATGGCTCGCTCTATGTGCCTACCGCGTTGCATTTACGATCTTTGCCACCCGTCCGGGCATCCATTTTACAAGTTCATGACACTGCGCATGTGTAATCTTGGCCCGTGCTCTCTCTCCACGGCTGCCTTGAATGTCCTTGAGCTTCGAT
>NW_027451497.1:0-38000 GCF_964194025.1 Convolutriloba macropyga
AAAAAGACTACGAGAAAAACAAACAAACAACAAAATAAGCAAAAACTAAAATCTCAAGGCAAAAACATAATATCTAAATTTAAAGCACCTAGTAACAACGTCAAATGCAATCAGATAAAACCTTAACTACAAAACTTACTTTTTCCTAACTATACAGCAGATGGAAGTTTTCCTTAATGAGACTAGGTAGCAAGTCGACAAAGAGAGAAAAAATGAGGTGAAATTCAAAAATCAATCAACAATATTTTAAAACAAATAATTTCAAAAGTCTTAAAAATCATTAGCTTATGATGAAATATGTCTTGATAAATTTAATAAAACGTCATTGAAACCAATGGGCAAAACGTCATTGAAACCAACGTCATTGAAACCAATGGGGCCTGCATTTGGTTAATCTAAGCCATAGGAACGGACTAAAGATGCAGAAAAAATCAAAAAAATAGAAACAATTTGAGAAAACACATTATTGAAGCCATTAAAATCATTAGCTATTATCTGAATCATAAGTATTTCTATTTCAGTTTTTATTTAGACTAATTCAGCTAAAGTTATGCTGAAAAAAAATAAGTTCACTTGGGCCACCTTTGAGAATCATTGGTATCTGTCATTACCCGACTGTGCTAAAAGAAGAGAAAAAGAAACAAATATACCACTCACAAAAGTTTTGTGAAAACGCATGCTGTCCAACAAACAAAACATCAGTTTGGCATAATATCCGTAGACACGTTAATTTTTGAAATACAAGAAAATGGATGGGACCTCTCAATGATGAGAAAAAGTTATAATTTGACAAAAAGAAAAACAAAAACTGAAAAGTTTGAAAAATTTTTGCAAATGTCTAATATCATAAACTTTGACTATTCGCTATAAACTGAGTTCTTGGGGTAAAATTTTTAATTTAATACTTAATTAGAAGCTAGAGACAGGTCAGCGTTTTACATAAAGAATAAAAGAAACAGTCAAAAACAGCAAACTCAAAAAGAAATTGAGCGAGAAAAGTGTCAAGCGAAAAGCCATCAAAGAAATGAAATTTTCAGTAAAAAAATTTTCTATTTTCAAGTAATTCTTTTAACAGCAATGAGATTCTTCTTTTTTAACAAAATGACTTCAAAAATCAACAAATATGAGCAAAAACATTTAAACAACGCAATTTTTGAGAAAGCCCTTAGTATCAACGCCATTAAATTCAATAGATTTCAACGAAAGTCAACGAATACGCTAAATTATGCCTCGATGGGACGACAACAATGTTTTGCATTCACAATTCATCGATAAGACATTACATCAAGTCACTGACTATGAAAACAGCAACAAATACAGGCAAAATCCAAAAATGCGAGAAGTGTCGGCCATTTTAAACCACAAGCTTTTCTCTGAAAACAGTATCTAAGTTCCATTGAAGGTCTCCTCTGAGCCAATGGGAGCCATCAATATAAAGATAATGTGATAGGATTTCCAAAGGAACCAAAATTACGGAAAGAATCCAAAAATTAAAAAAAAATTATGAAAACTCATGCATCGAAGTCATAAAACCAATTGTTAGAAGATAAAACCGCTAACTAGATGAACATTGGTTGGAGTAGAAAAATAAAAGGAACTGAGACTGACTTACAGTTCACGAAAATAAGTTAACGATCGGTTAATTTTCAAAAAAAAGTTCAAGATTTTTTTTAAAGTCTTGACAGACATTAAATTCAATAGCTTTAAACGGATGTCAATAATTACGCTCAGTTATGCCTCGATGGGGACAAGGATGTTTTTCAAGCATAGGTAATCAATAAGACATCACAATAAGTCTTTTGACTATGAAAACAACAATTAATGTAGGCAAAAACCAAAAATTCAGTAAAGTGCTCGAGAAGAAAGTCTCGGAGCCATTTAAACCATACGTTTTTCTCTGAAAACGTTATCTATGATCCTTTGAACGCTTTCTCCAAACCAATGGGAGCTATCAATTTTAATATATTGTTATAAGATTTCAAAAGGAACCAATAATAAAAAAATATTCAAAAAAATTTTGAAAATTTTTTTGAAATCTTGTTGCATTGAAGTCAAATGACCTATAGTTAGATTAAACTGCTAACCGGATTAATTTTGGTTCCAGTAGGAAGGACAGGCGTCCTGTAGTTACTGAGACTAACCTACAGTTCAGAAAAATGAATTTATGATCGGTTAATGTTGAAAAAAATATCCGAAAATTTATTTTCAAAGCCTTAAAAGCCATTAGCTGTCCATTTAAAGCACTAGATAGGTTCACTTAAAAAACCTATTGCACTTTTAGTCAACGAGTCTATGCCATAGGACTCCGAAAATTTTTTAAAATCAAAAAAAGAATCAAACTTTCGATTAAATTTACGAAAACTCGAAGCCAAAAAACACGAACGATTTCTTGAAAACGATTTTGTTTGTTCATTGGGCTTCATTTGACTTTAATGAGGTTTGTCATTAACGGAACCTGGATATGAAAAGTGAATAGCATCTAGCTGACTTGAAAAAACCAAAAATATGAAACGTTTTCTAAAAAAAGGAGCTCACAATTTCGAATTTTCTTGATAGTAAACTAGTCTTTTTATCGCCTTTCGTCTATTAGGAACACAAAATTGATTCATTTGTTGCGTGAAATATAATTTTAAGTTACTATTTTTATAGAACGAATCTTTAATTTTAACGAAAATTCCCCCAAAAGTGAACAAAATCATGCTAAATACCACGTGTTCACACAAAACTTTAAACCTCGATTACTCCACGAAAAAAATCGAAATTCAAAAAAATCTTTTTTGTTTCGAATGTTACGCTGGACGAGCTTTTTGATGATACCACTCACATTTCTCTACGATGAATATATCTATCGGCCAAAATTGTCAGAACAAAAAAACCCATTTGAATATATAGTTCCTCCCCCCACAAGCGGGGTCGCAACAATGAAATCTTAAATCTAAAATTGTAAATTGTGCTTTATAAATTCGTTCAAACTGAATTTAGGCATTTAGACTATTCTGACACGTGCGTTTCTTCGAAATTGCTATTTTGTCCCAATCGCCAGGTGGAGAAGGTGGACTGGGGAGTGTCGGGGGTGACGGGGTTCAAATTTTTAAGGTTAAGAACCGCCCTTCACAACATAAATTTATGTCTGCGAAAGTTTCGCAGAATCGCATACTTGGAATCGAGTGAACCGAAAGAGTCTAAGCGAACTTAATGCCCTCCGGGCTCTACCAATTTATCCCGTTTTTGAGGATTTTTCGTCTTCACTAGATGAGGACTGTTCGTCTTCGTTTTGAGGACTGTTCAATTGACTTTTCGTCTTCAAAAAAAGGAAAAACTGGTAAAGCCTGGAGGGCATTAAGTTCTGTTAGAGCCTTACGGCTCACTAGCTAGTCTCTAAGTATCTAAGTCTGTGATTCACAGAAACGGTTGTTGAGATATAAATTTATGGTATGAAGGTCGGTTCTTAAGTGTTTGTCACCCCGTCCAATCCCCCCCCCCTCTTTCCTCGTCCACCGCCTTCCACTCTCGCAACCTCATTCCACCCGTAAAAATGGTCTCCCCCCAATTAAGTTTAAGCTAGCCTCCCTAGTCGTACCTAGCTATAGACAAAGCCATGATGACAATTTAGTGTAGGAGGGTGTTTTTGAATTCCCTTTTAAACAAATCTGTTGGTATCTGGCAATATGCGAATATCAATTTTGCCCTAGACATCCTGATTGTTAAATTCGGTGATGTTATCCGAATCAGAATGTTATCTAACTGGGCTGCTAAATCGATCAAGTTGGTAAAAAGAACTCGCTGTGATTCAGAAATTACCCGAGAGGGAAACCAAACACCCGAATGCCGAGAATTCGAAAAGTGCTGGGCAACTGTCTGCATCAGCTGCGAAGAAGTTAAAAACCGACGCTGATGCCTTCCAAAGTTCATCAACGCTGGAGAAAAATGACACTACAAAATCGCCAATAGAATCCTCCAAATTGAAAGAAGAGAGAATAAGAAACGGGGCAGCATTGGAGCTGGAGGAGGAGATTGTATTTGATGAAGAGAAAGCTATCTGTAGGTCAATTTTGGATTCACTCAGACAAACGGAACAGTTTGCGTGCTTCGAGAAAATATCGAAGGTAAGATTTCGTCCTGGTCGGAAAATATGAAAAAAGAAAATAGTCAGCATTTTGTCGCTTCTTATTCCTCCCTATGAAATGAATTATTCTGGTATGCATCTTGAAATCGTTTTTTTCAGGAGTACTTAGAAGAAATGACCGATTTCGAGTCAATTGCTGCCGACCTTCAAAGCTCCGACTACAAAGCATCGAATTTTGCGCAGGATTTGGCAACTTTAGTCAACCGTGCAATGAAGCAGTTCAGAAACGTAGAGCCTGAAATTTTTAGTGCAGCCATGCGGTTAGATGTCCGACTACTTTCGTTGTTATATCAGGTTCCGCGGTTACGCGAGGAGTACAGACAAGTACGTTCTCAAAAAGCTGATACTTCATCACCGCAAAGGAAAGAAAAGCCCATTAAGCAGGATTCGAAATCGAATCGAAGTCCGGAGTCATCGAAACGTGCCAAGATGGCTTCAAGTCCAGACGCTCGAACCAAAGTTAAAAAAGATAACAGAAATGATTCCGGATTTTTTGACCAAAGTATTTCCAAAGGAACTGATAAACAAGCTGAAACCAAAGGAATTAATGATCAAGTTTCGGATGCTGCGGTAACTCCGGAAAGATCGACCAGTAAGAGTCCAGAAAGGACGCCAAATGCTGGCTCTTTGAAAGCATTGACCACTAAAGTTCAAAAGGTGGAAGTTAACGAGGAGGTGGACATATGCAATAAAATTCTACAGGACATCAAATCCAAGTACACGTTTCAAGTATTCCAGAATGTTTCTGAGGTAAGTCTTTAGGATATAAATACATGCGGCGAGTATTCAAGACGCTCATCATTAATAGCCGCCCTCATCTTCTCAGCCGGCTATTATAGGGCTCATAATTTTTTTTGCGACTCGAAGAGGAGTATCGGAGAAGTCCTTTTCTTAATCAATTTTATTGGAGTGATTTTTGAAGCGAGAAATTAAACGCGTAAAACAATTTGGAGTGATTTTGGCGCTGAACAAAAGTGAAGAGTGGAGCGAAAAGAGAGTGGTTTTTGTTCATACCGCTGTTTTTCAGAGAGCGAGAAATTGATGTGAAAAAATTTTCTCTAAGCGAGCGAAATTTTTTTGTTCACGTGCGGCTTTTAAAAGCTGTTTTTTGATTAAACTATCAATTGAAGTATTTTAGTTACATATGTTTTTTTGGGAACAGAATAAATCCAATTTTAGGTTAAAGCATTATAAAGATGGTAACGCCCGTTTAAATGAATCTAATGAGAAACGTCAAAATAACATTGTGTACATTAGTATTAATGCTCACATATTTTGGGAATCTACAAAATCTTGAAAAAATTTTATTATTGATGGGAATTACGAAATTATTAATCTGAGACGTCAAGAAAGCGATCCTTCCATCTTCTTTTTCTTCAAATTTTTCTGTTTTTCTTTGAAATTTTTCATGTGTTTTTAACTCTTTTCTGGACACTATTGTTGAAATCGTGATATTTGCCAAAAATTGGACTTTCGATGCTGAGACCCAAAGGTTGTTTACTCGTCGAACAGGCGTCTAGTCGAATTAGCTGTTACAGATAACAAAAATTAAAAATCGTGCAAAAAAAAACAAAACAACTGGGCATGGTGTGCCCAAAAAAAGAGAGAACACGGTGTGTCATCAAAAATGGGCGCGGTGTGCCCAAAACAAAAAAGAGGACTTGGAAAGGAGCACAGTTTGCCGAAGGGGGCACGATGTGTTCAAGACGAAAACACAAAAAACAAAACCTTTTTTGAACATTTTGAAAAATACAAATTTTTTCAGAACATTTTCACTTCAACAGAAGTTTTACAAGAACTCCCATTGGTATAGTTGATACAACATAGCGAACCACAAATAAACAAGGGAAAGAAAAAATTTTACCACTTCCACGAGACCTTGAAAATAGGAGACTGTCGAAAGAAGCTTTTTTGAAACATAAAGACAAGTTTCTATTCTCTGGATCCAACTATGCCTAAAATCTGGTTCATTGGCCAAAACAGACGTCTACTAGCATTAAACAAGGGGTCCTGATCACCAAGGGGCGCCAAATAAAAATCAATTTAGAGAGATATTTACAAAAAAGAGGTTGTATTTTTGGCATTACCATTGTACTCAAGTGACCATGACGATAATTGAGCGAAATGATATTCAAACCTGTTGTCTTAATCAAAGAGGAACAGGCAACAAAATCCTCAATCTGGTTAATTTGAATTTGTATGGCTTCTTTGCGGCCTGTATGTTTGCGACCTCGCTTAAAAACAATAATCAGAGAAGCAAACACAGAAGAAAGGAATTTTGTACCTGAATTCCCAAAATCAAGAGAATTTTTAAAAGAAACGCAATTCAAACAGATCGTATAACATTCATGAGACATCTGAAATTAGAAGAACTTCGAGAGAATTTTTTAAATAATGAGAAAGCTTTTTTACTGGAGCCTTTTTAACCTAATTTATTGTTCCTTTTTGACTCAGACATGTCTTCTAGTGATAACTAACAGGCTCCGAGCGTCAGAAGTCCGAACCAAACTCAACAGAAAAACTCTACAACAAAATTGTTTCTGAGGAAAAGTAGACCCTTTTCTTCTGACAACGAAATAGCAGAAAACAACATTGATTAAAATATCTCAAAATTTTGCAATTCAACAGAGTTTTTTACATAACTGTAATGAAAATAGGTGGCAGAATAGAAGGAACACCAGAAAAATGGGCAAAAGCTCAATTTGTTTCATTTTCACGAGGCCTATAATTTTGGAAGAATTTATAGAGAAGAGTTTTTAAAACATAGAAAAGATCTCTCTTTTACAGTAACCTTTTCTACTTAAATTATGGTTTTTTTTCATTATAGAAATGTTTACTAGGCAAAACTAACGTCAAAACTTTGAACTATACACAATTTACCGAGACAATTGCAAAAAAAGAAGCGTTACTACGCCTAATAAAGCTTAAGTGAAAACCTAGAAAAAAGATACAATTACACTTTAAAACCCCAATAAAGCGTTTCCATGAGTAATGAGAACTAGTACACTAACGATTTCCAGTCAAACAAATCCAATTGTTGGATAAGGTAGATGCAAAAAACTAAAATGAGGACCAAAATTGAGCAAAAAACCACTTTTCATCAAAAATCCTATCATTATACACAAATCGAAAATCAGCGCAAATCAACAAAATTTTCTTCGGTACATTTGAGGGATCTTCAAAAATTTGGAAGAAGCTCCAGTTTTACATTCTCATGAGAACTTTAACTTTAAAAAAATTTCGAGAGAAGTCTGATTGAAAACTTAGAAAGGTCTACTAAGCACAACTAACGGGTTCCAAACGTAAGAATTTTGAAATGAACGCAACTTAGAGAGATATCAGCAAAAAACAGGCTTATTTTCTAAAGGAGACTGTAAATCCAATAAAGTTGAATTGAAATTTTTGTGGACAACTTTTCACCAACACTGAATATGTAGACATTTTTTGCTATTTCGACAACACCATCTCCATATCTTTGGAGAAAAATAACAATCATTGGTTCGCGACCGACTCTTTTGCGTAAAACTTCAATTTCCCTCTTCGCATACAAAGTTTGCTATGATCACTTCTCATATTAGTATCTCTTCTTCTTCTGCTGCTAATTGGCAGTTGGAACTTTTGCCCTTAGTTTTCTGAAGAATTGGTCACTTTTCTGATTATGCAATGGCTCAGTGGCTGGAAATACATAATGATCAAATGCTTACACCAATTTCTGATGATCACTAGCTCTCTTCTCCTTTAGAGACAAATTTCGGTTAGATTGTGGATTTTGAAATCCAAGTTCTTGCTTTTATATACATGCATCCCGCAATTATACAAACAAGAAACAAATTTTAGTCATATCACTTCTGACGAACCAATTTCGAACCACAAATTTTTGTAGACCATATATCTCTTTGACATCAATTCCGTCAATTCATTTTGAAAATTTTGTTTTACCTGAGCTTTCTCTGCCTTTCTCTAATATTTTAGTTATGCAGAGGGTTGTAGATGAATTTTTTTTTGGTTTCAGGTGGGTTAATTCTGAATTTCAAAAGCAAAATTAGCCTCCCTGAGTGAACTCCTAACTCCATCTCTGTGTGAGTAAATGGATATGGCTTCTCCATAAAAATATTTGAAAAAAAGATATGAGTACCTAAATTCTCAAAATCGAGAGAATTTTTAGGATAAACCCATTGCGAATAGATAATACAGTTTTCATGAGGCATCTGATTTTAGAAGAAATTCGAGAGATCTTTTTGAAGCATGAGAAAGTCTTTTTGCTTCAGCCTTTTTTGCCTAAATTATATTTCCTTTACTTTTTGACATAGACACGCATTCTAGTGATAACTAACAAGTTCCGAGCGTCACAGTTCCAAGCTAAACGCAACAGAGAACTTTACAAAAAAGCAATAATTCTGAGAAAAAAGAAGACCCTATTCCCCTGACAACGAAATAGCAGAAAATAAGAATGATAGGATTATCTCGAAATTTTGCAATTCGATAGAGCTTTTTACTTAACTCTATTGAAAAAAGGTGGCACAATTGAAGGACCATCAGACAAATTGGAAAAAGCTCAAACTTTACAATTTTATGAGGCCTATTAATTTGGGAGAATTTAACGGGAAGAGTTTTTTAATACATAGAAAAGATCTCTTTTTAATTTAACCTTTTCTATCTAACTTATGGTTCTTTCTCCACATCAAAATGTCTACTCTGCACAACTAGCGGGCTCCAAACGTCTGAATTTTGAAATAAGCCCAGTTACAGTGACAAGTGCAAAAAAACGCTAGTTTTAGATTTGTCAATACACCTAGAAAAACTTAGGTGAAAACCTAGAAAAAATTGTAAGTGACACTTTAAAACCCCAATCAAGCGTGTCCATGAGTGTTGAAAACTAATACACTACCAATCTACAGTCAAACGAATCCAATTTTTGGATTAGGTAGTTGTAAAAAATTAAAAAGAGGACCTAAATTTAGCAAAAAGCAACTTTTTTCAAAAATCCTATCATATTCTACGAATCGAAATTCATCGCAAATTGACAAAAATTTCTTCGCTACAATTTAGAGATCTTCAAAAGTTTGGAAGAAGCTCAAATTTTACAATCTCATGAGAACTCCAACTTTTCGAGAGAAGACTGATTGAAAACATAGAGAATACATCTTCTTTACTGGAGCCATTTCTACCTAAATTCTTGTTTTTAGCATTTTAGAAACGTCTACTAACGGGTTCCAAACATCAAAATTTTGAAATGAAACCAATTTAGAAAGATATGAATAAAAAAAACAGTCTAAATATTTAAAGGAGTCTGTATATCCAGTAAAGCTAAAAAGAAAACCCCAGAAGTTTGGTTGACAACTTTTCACTAACACTTAATATGTAAATTTTGTTTGCTATTTTGACAACACCATCTCCATGCTTTTGTCATAAATTAACAATCATTGCTTGGGGACCAATTTTTTCAAGTAAAACTTTACGTTTCCTCCTCACATCCAAAGTTTGCTATGATCACTTCTCATATTAGCATCTCTTCTTCTTCTGCTGATTGGCAGTTGGAACTTTTGCCTTTAGTTTTCTGAAGAATTGGTCAATTTTCTGATTATGCACATGCTTGGTTGCTGGAAAAACATAATGATCAAATGCTTACACCAATGAATGATCTCTAATTCTATTGCCCTTCAGAGACATTTTTGTGTTGGATTATGGATTTTGAAGTGCATGTTTTTGCTGCTATAAATAATTATGATTTAATCATAACCAATATCTCATGCTCTCTAACTCAAGCAAAATAAAATTTATGTATGTTCTGTTCGAAGATAGATTATTATGGGCATTAAATTAACCATTGAAAGAGTTATACAACGCAACCTCACGTCAACTTCGAACGTCTATCTACCAGCATCTCAATACATGACGCATTACTCTGCTTGATTTTCTTCTAAACTCTTGCACGACCACGCAAGGTAATTTTTCACCTTCTCAGATTTGCAGAATTATCCTAAAAATTATTTTATGCAAAAAATCTGAAGAAGTGTGAGCTCAATCAGAATTTGACAAGACAGGCGTTTTCCAGTATATTCTAAACGGCAACTAAATAAAGTTGTATATTATGTTCATGTTAAAAAGTAAAACTATCATTTGAAGAGTTTTAGTTACATATGTTTTTTAGGAACGGAAAAATTAATTTAATCTCAGTTTATAAGTTTTCTGAAGTTCATACTGACCTAGAAATGTGAAACAATGGAGCCAATTTTAAGTTAAAAAATTATAAATATAGTAACGACCGTTAAAATGAATCTAATGAGAACCGTCAAATTAACATTGTGTACAATAGTATGAATATTAACACATAATGTGGGAATTTACAAAATCTTGAAAAAATGACATTATTAAAAAGCATTACAAAATTATTAATCAAGACGGCGAGAAAGCGGCCCTTTTATCTTTTTTTGGTGGTTTTCTTTGAAATTTTTGATGTGTTTTTAATTATTTTCTTGACACTCCTGATGATATCGTGATATTTGCCAAAAAATGGACTTTCACTGCTGACATCCAAAGGTTGTTTCCTCGTCGAACAGGCGTCTAGTCGAATTAGCTGTTACAGATAACAAAAACTAAAAATCGTGTAAAAAAAAACAAAACAACTGAGCATGATGTGCCCAAAAGAAACAGAGGACACGCTGTGTCCCGAAAAATGGGCGCAGTGTGCCCAAAACCAAAAAAAGAGGAATTGGAAAGGAGCCCAGTTTATCGAAGGGTGCACGATGTGTCCCAGAAAAAAACACAAAAAACAAACCGAGAATTTTTTTTTGAAAATGCCTCTTTTCCGAATATTTTCATTTCATCAAAAACTTTGCAAGAAGTCCCATTGGTATAGTTGATACAACCTAGCAATTAACAAAAAAAACAATGAAACGACAAGTTTATACCACTCCTACTAGACCTTGAAAAATAGGAGACTGTTGAAAGAAGCTTTTTTGAAACATAAAGAGAAGTTTCTAATCTCTGGACCCAACTATGCCTAAAATCTGGTTCATTGGCCATAAAAGACGTCTACTAGCATTAAACAAGGGGTCTTGATCACCAAGGGGCGCCAAAAGATCAATTTAGAGAGATATTTACACAAAAGAGGTTATATTTTGGGCATTATCATTGTACTCAAGTGGCCATGACGATAAATGAGCGAAATAATTTTCGAACCTGTTGTCTGATTCAAAATGGAACAGGCAACAGAACCCTCACTCTAGTTAAATTGAATTCTGAAGGCTTCTTTGCGGCCTCTGGTTTTGCGACCTCGCTTAAGAAACAATAACTCTAGAAGCAAACCTAAAAAAAGGAAAATTTAGTGCCTAAATTTCCAAAATACGACAGAATTTTTAAAAGAAACGCAATTGCAATAGATCGTATAACATTCATGCGACATCTGAATTTAGAAGAATTTTGAGAGGACTTTTTAGATTATGAGAAAACCTTTAACTGGAGCCTTTTTTAACTAAATTATCGTTCCTTTTTGACTTAGACACGTCTTCTGGTGATATCTATCAGGTTCCGAGCGTCACAAGACCAAAACAAACTCAACTGAGAACTTCACAAAAAAAACATTATTTCTGAGGAAAAAGTAGACTTAATTCCTCTGACAACAAATTAGCAGAAAATAACATCGATAATATCATCTCAAAATTTTGCAATTCGACAGAACTTTTTACATAACTGCAATGAAAGTACGTGGCATAATTAAAGGGACACCAGAAAAAATGGAAAAAGCTCAAATTTACATTTTCATGGCGCCTATAAACATGGGAGAATTTAGAGAGAAGATTTTTTAAAACACGGAAAAGATCTCTTTTTTACTGGAACCTTTTTCTTCTTAACCTGTTGTTCTTTTTCAATATAGAAATGTCTATTAGGCACAACTAACGTCAGAACTTTAAAATAAACCTAAGTTACAGAGACAATTGCAAAAAGAGGCTATTTTTAGAGGTGTTACTACGTCTAAAAAAAGCTTAAGTGAAAACCTAGAAAAAAGATACCATCACACTTTAAAACCCTAATCAAGTGTGTCCAAGAGTGATGAAAAATAGGACACTAACGATCTACACTCAAACGTTTTCAATTTTTGGATTAGGTTTATGCAAAAAAGTAAAATGACGACACAAATTTAGCTAACAACGACTTTTGCTAAAAATCCTATCATTATCCACAAATCGAAATCCGTCGCAAATCGACAAAAAATTTTCGGTACAATTGAGGGATCTTCAGAAAGTTGGAAGAGGCTCAAATTTTTCATTCTCATGAGATTGTCAAGATTTCTCAAAAAGTTTCGAGAGAAGACTGATTGAAAACATAGAAAAGAGAACTATATTACAGGAGTCATTTCTACTTAAAGTATGGTTTTTAGCAATTTCGAAACGTCTACTAAGCACAACTAACGGGTTCCAAACGTCCGATTTTTGAAATGAACCCAACGTAGAGAGTAATCAGCAAAAAACAGTCTAAATATTTAAAGGACTCTGTACATCCAGTAAAGCTGAAATGAAAACCCCGTAAAGTTTGGCTGACAACTTTTCACTCACACTTAATATGTAGATTTTGTTTGATTTTTTGACAACACCATCTCCATGTTTTTGGCAAAAATTAACAATCATTGGTTGAGGACCGACCCCCCTTTTGCGTAAAATTTTACTTTTCCTCCTCACATTCAAATTTTGCTATGATCACTTCTCATATTAGCATCTCTTATTCTGCTAATTGGCAGTTGAAACTTTTGCCTTTAGTTCTCTGAAAAATTGTTTTTTTTTCTGATTATGCAATTGCTTGATTGCTGGAAAAACATAATGATCAAATGCTTACACCAATGAATGATCTCTAATTCTATTGCCCTTCAGAGACATTTTTGTGTTAGATTATGGATTTTGAAGTGCATGTTTTTGCTGCTATAAATATGCGTCCCACAATTATACAGAGAAGAAACAATTTTCACTCATATCACTTCTCAGGCTTTGGCCCCACAAAAAATTTGTAGACCATATAGCTCTCTGACATTTTGTCAATTCATTTTGACACTTCAGTTTGACCTGAGCCTTACTCTTATATTCTGGTTATGCAAAGGGTTGTAGATTTTTGTTGGTTTCCGGTGGGTTTAGTTTGAGTGTCAATTGCAATATTAGCCTCCGTGGGTAGGGCCAATTTGGAATGCACTCTCAACTCCCTCTCTGAGTCAGTGAATGGTTATGGCTTCTCCATAAAAAGATTTGGAAAAATCTAATTTGTTTTGTTTGCTCCAGACTGTTCTCCTCCTGAAATCGCTAGGCTATTTGTGTTAACTGAACTTACAAATAACAATTCCAGACCCGAGAATTGAGAAAAAAAACATTTCGAAGATGAGGTTAAATTGTACAACCAAATCACGCGACGCAGAACAAATAAGTGATACTTTGTACTATTAAGATGGTTGAGCTCAGAAATCAAATTTCGAGAAAAGATATAACATATCAAGTTGAACACATGGCTTGCGGGCCAAGCCATTGTTGAGCAAACAGAAGCCAACATGACATAAAATGGACCGAACAAAGTAACTTAATTTTGACCAGTAATCCAACATATTGGAGCAAAATTACAGTCTCTCGCCGCAATTGTAAAAGTTACTTCCCCGGGCCGAGGTGTCAACGCTAAAAAACGCAAAATTATGTAAGATTGGCGTTGAATGCGTTGAATTTATGTAAGATCTACGCTTGAGCGTAGATCTTATATAAATTCAACGGATTCAACGCCAATCTTACATAATTTTGCGTTGAATTTTGGCGTAGATCTTACATATTTAGCGTTGAATTTTAGCGTAGATCTTACATATTTAGAGTTGAATTTAGCGTAGATCTTACATAAATTCAACGCATTCAACGCCAATCTTACATAATTTTGCGTTGAATTTTGGCGTAGATCTTACATATTTAGCGTTGAATTTAGCGTAGATCTTACATAAATTCAACGCATTCAACGCCAATCTTACATAATTTTGCGTTGAATTTTGGCGTAGATCTTACATATTAAGCATTGAATTTAGCGTCGATCTTACATAAATTCAACGCATTCAACGCCAATCTTACATAATTTTGCGTTGAATTTTGGCGTAGATCTTACATATTTAGCGTTGAATTTTAGCGTAGATCTTACATATTTAGCGTTGAATTTAGCGTAGATCTTACATAAATTCAACGCATTCAACGCCAATCTTACATAATTTTGCGTTGAATTTTGGCGTAGATCTTACATATTTAGCTTTGAATTTAGCGTAGATCTTACATAATTTCAACGCATTCAACGCCAATCTTACATAATTTTGCGTTGAATTTTGGCGTAGATCTTACATATTTAGCGTTGAATTTAGCGTAGATCTTACATAATTTCAACGCATTCAACGCCAATCTTACATAATTTTGCGTTGAATTTTGGCGTAGATCTTACATATTTAGCGTTGAATTTAGCGTAGATCTTACATAAATTCAACGCATTCAGCGCCAATCTTACATAATTTTGCGTTGAATTTTGGCGTAGATCTTACATATTTAGCATTGAATTTAGCGTAGATCTTACATAATTTCAACGCATTCAACGCCAATCTTACATAATTTTGCGTTGAACTTTGGCGTAGATCTTACATATTTAGCGTTGAATTTAGCGTAGATCTTACATAATTTCAACGCATTCAACGCCAATCTTACATAATTTTGCGTTGAATTTTGGCGTAGATCTTACATATTTAGCGTTGAATTTAGCGTAGATCTTACATAAATTCAACGCATTCAACGCCAATCTTACATATTTTTGCGTTGAAATTTGGCGTAGATTTTAAATATTTAGCGCTGAATTGTTGCGCAGATCTTACATATTTAGCGTTGAATTTAGCGTAGATCTTACATAAATTCAACGCTTTCAGCACCAATTTGACCACTTCCATTTCAGACCACTTTATGATTTCAAAAGTTTTTCAAGTATTTTTTCATAAAGTCAATTTTTTAACTGTTTCTACCCCTATAATTCACAGGTGAGAAAAGCGAAGTCAGCAAAAAAACCACTTCTTAGTACTCATTTATGGTGCAAAATCCATTTGAGACCATTTTACGATTTCAAAATTTTTCCAAGTTTTCTTTTCGAAAAATCAATTTTTTTCACTCTTTCGACCCCTCTGCTGCAAGGGTGAGAAACGTGAAGTCAGAGAAAAATCATTTTTAGCGCTCTTTTATAGTGCAAAAGCCAATTGAGACCATTTTACGATTTCAAATTTTTCAAATTTTTTTCCAAAAAGTTAATTTTTTAACTGTTTCGACCCTATACTGCACAGGCGAGAAAAATCATTTTTTAGTGCTTTTTTATAGTGCAAAATCCGTTTCAGACCATTTTAATGTTTCAAAACTTTTTTAAGTTTTTTTTCCAAAAATTAATTTTTTTACTGTTTTGACCCCTATACTGCACAATTGAGAAAAATGAAGTCAGCAAAAATAACCAATTGCTCTCTTACGGTGCAAAAACCATTTCAGACCATTTGTGGAATTCAAATTTTTTTCAAAACTTAAAAAAAATTTTAAATTTTTTCCAGTACTTCTCACATGATAAATGCGTTGAATACGTTGAATTTATGTAAGCTCTCGGCTAAGTTCAACGAAAAGTTTGTAAGATCTAGGCTATATTCAACGAAATATATGCAAGTTCTACCCTAAATTCAATGCAAAATATGTAAGGTCTACGCTAAAATCAACGCAAAATATGTAAGATCTACGCTAAACTCAACGCAAAATATGTAAGATCTACGCTTTATAAGGATTGTGGCTCTTAAGGAAACCAAGGTACGGTGGCGCAATGGTAGAAGAGGCGACAAGTAAACAGGAGGTCAGTGGTTCGAGTCCCATACCCACAGTTCTACGCGTTGAATTTTTGTAAGATCAACGCTAAATTAAACGCAAAAATGTGTAAGATCTACGCTAAATTCAACGCTAAATATGTAAGATCTACGCTAATTTCAACGCTAAATATGTAAGATCAGCGGCAACTAGCGTTGACATGTTGGAAAATTCACCGCCATTTCTTACATAATTTTGCGCTGAATGCGTTGAATTTTTGTCTTTAAATTCAACGCAATCAACGCAAAATTATGTAAGAAAATTGCGGTGAATTTTCCGATTTGTCAACGCTAGTCGCCGCTGATATTACATAATTTTGGCCAAATTCCTCGGCCCGGGTCAGACGTGGAAAAAAATGAGACGTGTAACATTGCATTCAGAGCTCAATTAGGTAAATTATGCGGAAGCTTTAGCAGAAAATAACCCCTTATAAGTTAAAAATTTGTAAAAAAAACTTGAAAAGCTACAGTTAAGCTGCGAAAACATGAGCATGTTGCCTATAGAAGTAATTCAAATATCCTTGCATGTTGGTCCGAACAATAAGGATTATTAAAGGGATGTAACGGCTGCACATTGTTTTCGAGCTCTTACCAACCAACAATTGATTTTTGAATAGGTCAAAAAAACTTGTGCTTGCATTGTCTTCTGCCAATCCTGATTCATTGAGTACTCCTTCCAATAGCTTCTCCATCCAATAAATTGTCTTCCATGAACATCAAACTCGCCAACAGACTGGTTATTTGTAGAAATGAAAGTTCTGCTTTTCTGATGAGAAGATCTTATAGGGCAGCCATTTCTTCATGATGCATTTGTTCTTTTCCAATAGACGTATTTTTGGGGGACCGTTGCGTTGTTATCTGTCTTGACAACAGTATCGTGCTGATGGCGTACTGGTGCTTAATCAGATTGACAAATTGTTGTCGCTGAAGCATTCTCAAGTAGTATAGAGACTGCCGTTCCAAAATTTTTTCTAATTCGTTGCAGATGCACTTTAACTTTCTTTTAGCGTCGTGTTGTCCTGTTGATATGGCTCGGGCAGGGCTGTTAGGAGATTTCCAATGAAAAATGAGTTAAATATAAGGACAATGGTTATCAATTCTGCAAAAAAAACGCGTCCTGTATGGTGAATTGAGTACGACCTTAATCGTACTAATAATAGTAAAAATCACTATCGAATTACTGAAGAGAATTTTATTTTGTTCAATTGATCACTATAACAAACTCTCTGCAAGCCACAGTAATGCAATTTTGGGCGTCTATTAGGCGAACAGTTTAAAGGTTGCCAAAATGGTTCATGAAATTGAGATTAGTGATTCCCTCCGGTGACTTTGCTCTGTTAATACTCAGTTTTTCAAGAATTTGATGTTTCTCTGTAAAAACATATTGAGGAAACTTTCGCTTCGCAAAGATAGCTTCGGTTTAATTATTTTGGATTTACATTGAAGAGTCTCAGTAAAGTTTTGTTAAACAGCTCAGCTTTCTGCTCATCTGGCGTTGATAATTTTTCTTGTTTGCTGTTTATCCGAGGTATTAATAAAGTTAATTGAATTGAAGTGTAGCAAAGAGTTCACTATCGTAGACGTGTTGATATTGACTCGTCTTGAGAATTTCAGTTTAAGGGTTTAATGAATTTTTTGGTGTATGGTCAAGGGGTTTACTTGATTTTGATGATTTCCGTTTAGCTTCCAAACCATTTAGCTTTTTCTGAAGATGGGCTGTTAAACTAGATTTCCAGGGAGAAAGGGCCGCCCTATGAGTTATTAATTTTCGTATTTTACTTTCGAGGGAATTATCAAGAAAATTATTTGATATTTGCAGGAGATATCTGATATTGCAGGATTGAACAGTAGACGCAATTTAGGACTAATTAATTGTTGCATAGCCTCAAATGCTTATAGCAGTGGAAATATGACTGAGTCAAGCACTATTCGATTGACTAAGGGAAGAAAGAAAAGAATGTAAATTATTTAGTAAATTATGTAAATTTATGTAAATTATGTAAATCTAGTAATATTTTATTAACAATCAATTGGCGGTAATAAGTGAAGTCTGATAAGTACGCACACTACAAATGGACGATTAGGGTAACATTCCCGTAACAGTTAATGTAACATGGTGTTGTCGTCGCATTGCTCACGGGAGTTTCCGAGGCCCCGGAGCTTAAACTTGATGATGACAAGTTGTGTGCTTTTCGAGCTGCCATTTTTTTCGAATTAAACAAGTTCTGGTTTATAAGAGTGTTGAATAATGCTTGCTGGATTGAAGTGGACTAAAAGGATGGAAAGTTAGCAAAGATGCGAGGCTCAGGTGGTAGGTTCCACCGTAAAACAAATTATATTAACCTTTTAATTGGTACCAATTTCAAACCCCTCATTTAGTAGAAACATATGTGTGCAAAATATTAAAAAGTACTTTACTTGAAATATGTGTATATGATTCTGATTGAAATTTGTATGCATGAACAAAATAGGGAAGGATGCTGATGAAAGGGCTGGTAATTCCAAGTTCATGCTCCATTTGGTACGTATTACCAAAAGAAAAGAAGCAGAGTTCTGACGTCAAAGCTCTTGAGTGGATGAACTTAGGTCATATGGAAAAATAGGATAAAAGGAACACACTGAAAAATTCAAAATCAGTTGTTTCGGACTTTTTGGAGCTTCAACAACGGACTTGGCCTTCTCTCCAGTTACCCTCTCCAGAAGACTTCAATTCAATCTTCTTCCTAATCCAGTAGCCAGCAGCAGAAGTGAGTTTGTCCGCTTGCACAGGAGAAGCACAGAAACCCGGGAGAAGACCAGAAGAGCGCGAGGCTCAGCAAAAAACTTGCTCCCGAGAATGTGTTTGAACACGCGATAGGCAATCTTACAGTGGTGGTCCCAGAGAGGCTACTGTGAGGAGGAGGGAGACGATTTCCAGCTTCAGATGGCTAAACCAGAAGCTGGAACGGGAGGAGTTGGCGGCGCTGCAGTGGTTCCATTGGCAGGAGGCCTTCAAGCCCATGTACCCAGCAAGTTCCCGTCAAAGTTCTTCAATTCTTTCGACCGTTGAGCGAAACACTTCCATGCTGTCTGTCAAGCGAACGTGTGGAATGACGCTCAGTCGAGAAGAATTCTGCCAAAATGCTTGACAGGTCATGCAATTGACGAGTACTACATACTCCCGGCGCAGTTCCTGCAACAGGAAGCAGGACACCCAGCACCAACACTCCAGATTCAACTTCAGATCTGAGACTACACAAACTTGAGGACGGCCAGGGCAGAATTCAAGAGTCTGCAACAAGGGGAGTCCGAGAAGATTTTGGATTTCCACCGACGAGTGTGGAAAGTTAGAGTGAATCGGACAATGCAGCTCTAGCGGCAGATGCAAGAGACCTGGCTGCGAAGGAGACCTTCATAGAAGGATTGGTTAACCCAGACGTGAGGGGGCACCTACTGCGGGAGGAACCCGCAACGCTGAATGCAGCATACCAGAGAGCACTAAATCTAGAAGCAGTGACCAAGGATGAAGCACAGAGATACCGCTGCCGTGGTGTTAGTGTACGATATGTGGACGTTGAGGGCACAGACTTGGGAAACAGTTCTGCTCTCGATACGATTCAATCATTGCTTGTGGAGTCCCTTAAGATGCAGGAGGAAATGATGCAGATCATAAAGAAACCTCAGCAATGAAAGCTCAGCGACAGAGGAAAGGAAAGGCGAAGCAATACATTGAGTGCTATGCGTGCCATGAGAAAGGGCACTATTCAAAAAACGGTCCAAATAAGAAGAAACATTTAAACGAGGATTGGCCGGGGCAAGTACATAAACCACCCAGGACTGCTCCGGCTAGCAATGCGTCGCCGTTTTTTGTCCCAAGACGACCCGGAGCCTCTAAAGCAACGTCAGTAGGAGAAAATAGCGGCCCATCGATGCTAGTGAAAGTCGTTATTGGTGGGGCTGAAACAAGAGCTGTAGTGGACACCGGCAGTGGGGTAAACCTCATATCCAAGCAGATAGCAGAACAGTACCCCATGCCACTACAGAAGTATGACGGAACAGTGTACCACGCGGGGGCAGGCAGATCCAACTCCTGGGTAAAAAGACTTTGCCAGTTTGCATGGGCGGCAATTTTGTGTGAGATGCAGACTTTCTGGTAGCCCCGTTGCTGCCAGTGAACATCATCCTTGGCACAACTTTCCTCAAGCCCAATCAATGTTCAATCGACTTCCACACTGGTCGACAATTAACCGGTAATACTGAATGGAGTGCTGTGGTATTCGATTGTGTATTCATGATCAAAGTTATTGCCAACACTGTCGACTACGGGCCAAGTGAGATGAGCGGCTTCGAAGGAGGATTCTTGATAGCCAGATGCCAAAACGCAATCGAAATAGCACCATACGGGAGACTATCTGTGGAGATTGAGATCTCGGAGAGCGGGGTAAACATGTCTTAAGGAAATTTTCTGGTCTCAGAAATGAAATGGCCCAAGCAGTCACTACTGGCAGTTCCTGCAATTTACTCGTTTGACGTCGGGGATCATGGCAAAATAGTCATGGAAAACCATGCAGACACAAGTGTTAACATCGAAGCGGGTGCCCTAATCGCCAAAGTTAGGAAAACTGCATGGCCAAGGAACCGAGAGGAGCTAGAGGACACTAACTGGCTCTTCGAGCAATTTTACGAATTGGGTTAAAAAAGGAATTGGGTACCCCAATCGGTTAGCGTACGAAACCCGTGATTATGTTTCTGAACAACGCCGCTTAATGCCTATGGTGAAACTGATGCCCCATTTGCCCCAAACAGAGAACACTTTAATAGCAACTGTTACGCACTTGAACTCCGTTTCAAACTATTCGGAAAAAGATCAGGGACAGTTTTTCATTGAGACAAGGGGTTCAATACATTTTATTACATTAACCCCTGGTATCAACAGGGAGAGAAGGTACTGTACACAGATCTTTGGCGCGTTCTTGCGAGCCTTCGAACCAAAGCCGACGATACCACACAAGGGATCTCAGAATTGATGAGGAGAACCTGAAGCTCTTTGGATTGAAATTGGAGATCGTACACGATTTTATCATTAGAATGTTTGGCGTTTCTGAGGTTAGATTTTGGATCATCCCTGGCCAATCACCTGCAGAAGTTTTGAATGAAGATTCGATAGAGGGAGACCCTGTGGTGCTCTCCACAATCAGCCAAGATGTTCAGCAGTTCAACGCTGACGGGCACAAAATCACGGAAGCACTCCTTGAGAACGCAGAGGGGGCCCACTACCAGCAAAAAGACGTTGTGGGGCAGACTGTCTATATATTTAGAGCCAATTTTGCAAAGGATGACAATCAATTGGGTCTGACCAAAATAGCTGAGCACACCATTGACACCAGCGACAACGCGCCAATCAAGCTACCGGCTCATAAGACCATCCCGGCTAAGCTGGCAGAGATTAAGAAACAAGTGCAACAGATGCTCGATTCGGACATCATCCAACCGTCAAAAAGCGATTGGAGTGCTCCAGTGGTCCTATTGGGGAAGAAGGATGACACTTCCGCAAACTCAACACAATCACCAAAAGGACGCATTTCCCTTGCCATTAATTGATCTGATCTTGGATTGCCTGGAAGGGGCCAATTTTATAGCTGCTTGGACCTAGCTGCGGGCAACTGGCAAGTACCACTCACTGAGAGTGCGAGACCAAAAACAACCTTCTCAACGCCAGACGGGGGCCACTATGAGTACACGCAGCTACCCTTCGAATTGCGAATGCACCTGCAACTTTCCAGCGCCTCATGAATCAATTGTTCAGAGCAGATCTGTATGATTTTGTGACCATCTTTCTCATCTACAGTTAGAAACTTGAAGAGCACCTCCAACACCATAAAATTGTCATGGAGAGACTAGCGTCAGCCGGTCTGAAACGCAATGGCTGAAACGCAATGAAGCCCTCAAAATGCAAGCTGATTCAATCAGCATTGTCCTATCTTGATATCATATTGGAGTGGATGGAATATGGCCAGATGAGGGGAAACTGCACGCCCTATCGAAGTGGCCTGAACCCACTAATACAACGAAGGTACGATCATCCGTTGGCTTTTGTAGCTACTACAAACGATTTGTTTAAGACTTTACGGGTATAGCGAAGCCCCTATATGAGTTTAGTAATACCAGAGAGCACTAAATCTAGAAGCAGTGACCAAGGATGAAGTTCAGAGATACCGCTGCCGTGGTGTTGGTGTACGATATGTGGACGTTGAGGGCACAGACTTGGGAAACAGCTCTGCTCTCGATACGATTCAATCATTGCTTGTGGAGTCCCGTAAGATGCAGGAGGAAATGATGCAGAACATAAAGAAACCTCAGCAATGAAAGCTCAGCGAAAGAGGAAAGGAAGGGCGAGGCAATACATTGAGTGCTATGCGTGCCATGAGAAAGGGCACTATTCAAAAAACTGTCCAAATAAGAAGAAACATTTAAACGAGGATTGGCCGGGGCAAGAACATAAACCACCCAGGACTGCTCCGGCTAGCAATGTGTCGCCGTTTTTTGTCCTAAAACGACCCGGATCCTCTAAAGCAACGTCAGTAGGAGAAAATAGCGGCCCATCGATGCTAGTGAAAGTCGATATTGGTGGGGCTGAAACAAGAGCTGTAGTGGACACCGGCAGTGGGGTAAACCTCATATACAAGCAGATAGCAGAACAGTACCCCATGCCACTACAGAAGTATGACGGGACAGTGTACCACGCGGGGGCAGGCAGATCCAACTCCTGGGTAAAAAGACTTTGCCAGTTTGCATGGGCGGCAATTTTGTGTGAGATGCAGACTTTCTGGTAGCCCCGTTGCTGCCAGTGAACATCATCCTTGGCACAACTTTCCTCAAGCCCAATCAATGTTCAATCGACTTCCACACTGGTCGACAATTAACCGGTAAAACTGAATGGAGTGCTGTGGCATTCGATTGTGTATTCATGATCGAAGTGATTGCCAACACTATCGACTCGAAGAGATCTCGGAGAGCGGGGTAAACATGTCTTAAGGAAATTTTCTGGTCTCAGAAATGAATTGGCCCAAGCAGTCACTACTGGCAGTTCCTGCAATTTACTCGTTTGACGTCGGGGATCATGGAAAAATAGTCATGGAAAACCATGCAGACACAAGTGTTAACATCGAAGCGGGTGCCCTAATGGCCAAAGTTAGGAAAACTGCATGGCCAAGGAACCGAGAGGAGCTAGAGGACACTAACTGGCTCTTCGAGCAATTTTACGAATTGGGTTAAAAAAGGAATTGGGTACCCCAATCGGTTAGCGTGCGAAAACCGTGATTATGTTTCTGAACAACGCCGCTGAATGCCAATGGTGAAACTGATGCCCCATTTGCCCCAAACAGAGAATACTTTAATAGCAACTGTTACGCACTTGAACTCCGTTTCAAACTATTCGGAAAAAGGTCAGGGACAGTTTTTCATTGAGACAAGGGGTCCAATACATTTTATTACATTAACCCCTGGTATCAACAGTGAGAGAAGGTACTGTACACAGATCTTTGGCGCGTTCTTGCGAGCCTTCGAACCAAAGCCGACGATACCACACAAGGGATCTCAGAATTGATGAGAAGAACCTGAAGCTCTTTGGATTGAAATTGGAGATCGTACAAATTTTCGTACATTAGAATGTTTGGCGTTTCTGAGGTTAGATTTTGGATCATCCCTGGCCAATCACCTGCAGAAGTTTTGAATGAAGATTCGATAGAGGGAGACCCTGTGGTGCTCTCCACAATCAGCCAAGATGTTCAGCAGTTCAACGCTGACGGGCACAAAATCACGGAAGCACTCCTTGAGAACGCAGAGTGGGCCCACTACCAACAAAAAGACGTTGTGGGGCAGACTGTCTAAATATTTAGAGCCAATTTTGCAAAGGATGACAATCAATTGGGTCTGACCAAAATAGCTGAGCACACCATTGACACCAGCGACAACGCGCCAATCAAGCTACCGGCTTATAAGACCATCCCGGCTAAGCTGGCAGAGATTAAGAAATAAGTGCAACAGATGCTCGAACCGGACATCATCCAACCGTCAAAAAGCGATTGGAGTGCTCCAGTGGTCCTATTGGGGAAGAAGGATGACACTTCCACAAACTCAACACAATCACCAAAAAGGACGCATTTCCCTTGCCATTAATTGATCTGATCTTGGATTGCCTGGAAGGGGCCAATTTTATAGCTGCTTGGACCTAGCTGCGGGCAACTGGCAAGTACCACTCACTGAGAGTGCGAGACCAAAAACAGCCTTCTCAACGCCAGACGGGGGCCACTATGAGTACACGCAGCTACCCTTCGAATTGTGAATGCACCTGCAACTTTCCAGCGCCTCATGAATCAATTGTTCAGAGCAGATCTGTATGATTTTGTGACCATCTTTCTCATCTACAGTTAGAAACTTGAAGAGCACCTCCAACACCTTAAAATTGTCATGGAGAGACTAGCGTCAGCCGGGCTGAAACGCAATGGCTGAAACGCAATGAAGCCCTCAAAATGCAAGCTGATTCAATCAGCATTGTCCTATCTTGATATCATATTGGAGTGGATGGAATATGGCCAGATGAGGGGAAACTGCACGCCCTATCGAAGTGGCTTGAACCCACTAATACAACGGAGGTACGATCATCCGTTGGCTTTTGTAGCTACTACAAACGATTTGTTAAAGACTTTACGGGTATAGCGAAGCCCCTACATGAGTTTAGTAATACCAGAGAGCACTAAATCTAGAAGCAGTGACCAAGGATGAAGCTCAGAGATACCGCTGCCGTGGTGTTGGTGTACGATATGTGGACGTTGAGGGCACAGACTTGGGAAACAGTTCTGCTCTCGATACGATTCAATCATTGCTTGTGGAGTCCCTTAAGATGCAGGAGGAAATGATGCAGATCATAAAGAAACCTCAGCAATGAAAGCTCAGCGACAGAGGAAAGGAAGGGCGAAGCAATACATTGAGTGCTATGCGTGCCATGAGAAAGGGCACTATTCAAAAAACGGTCCAAATAAGAAGAAACATTTAAACGAGGATTGGCCGGGGCAAGAACATAAACCATCCAGGACTGCTCCGGCTAGCAATGCGTCGCCGTTTTTTGTCCCAAGACAACCCGGAGCCTCTAAAGCAACGTCAGTAGGAGAAAATAGCGGCCCATTGATGCTAGTGAAAGTCGTTATTGGTGGGGCTGAAACAAGAGCTGTAGTGGACACCGGCAGTGAGGTAAACCTCATATCCAAGCAGATAGCAGAACAGTACCCCATGCCACTACAGAAGTATGACGGGACAGTGTACCACGCGGGGGCAGGCAGATCCAACTCCTGGGTAAAAAGACTTTGCCAGTTTGCATGGGCGGCAATTTTGTGTGAGATGCAGACTTTCTGGTAGCCCCGTTGCTGCCAGTGAACATCATCCTTGGCACAACTTTCCTCAAGCCCAATCAATGTTCAATCGACTTCCACACTGGTCGATAATTAACCGGTAATACTGAATGGAGTGCTGTGGTATTCGATTGTGTATTCATGATCAAAGTTATTGCCAACACTATCGACTACGGGCCAAGTGAGATGAGCGGCTTCGAAGGAGGATTTTTGATAGCCAGATGCCAAAACGCAATCGAAATAGCCCCATAGGGAGACTATCTGTGGAGATTGAGATCTCGGAGAGCGGGGTAAACATGTCTTAAGGAAATTTTCTGGTCTCAGAAATGAATTGGCCCAAGCAGTCACTACTGGCAGTTCCTGCAATTTACTCGTTTGACGTCGGGGATCATGGCAAAATAGTCATGGAAAACCATGCAGACACAAGTGTTAACATCGAAGCGGGTGCCCTAATCGCCAAAGTTAGGAAAACTGCATGGCCAAGGAACCGAGAGGAGCTAGAGGACACTAACTGGCTCTTCGAGCAATTTTACGAATTGGGTTAAAAAAGGAATTGGGTACCCCAATCGGTTAGCGTGCGAAAACCGTGATTATGTTTCTGAACAACGCCGCTGAATGCCAATGGTGAAACTGATGCCCCATTTGCCCCAAACAGAGAATACTTTAATAGCAACTGTTACGCACTTGAACTCCGTTTCAAACTATTCGGAAAAAGGTCAGGGACAGTTTTTCATTGAGACAAGGGGTCCAATACATTTTATTACATTAACCCCTGGTATCAACAGTGAGAGAAGGTACTGTACACAGATCTTTGGCGCGTTCTTGCGAGCCTTCGAACCAAAGCCGACGATACCACACAAGGGATCTCAGAATTGATGAGAACAACCTGAAGCTCTTTGGATTGAAATTGGAGATCGTACAAATTTTCATCATTAGAATGTTTGGCGTTTCTGAGGTTAGATTTTGGATCATCCCTGGCCAATCACCTGCAGAAGTTTTGAATGAAGATTCGATAGAGGGAGACCCTGTGGTGCTCTCCACAATCAGCCAAGATGTTCAGCAGTTCAACGCTGACGGGCACAAAATCACGGAAGCACTCCTTGAGAACGCAGAGTGGGCCCACTACCAACAAAAAGACGTTGTGGGGCAGACTGTCTAAATATTTAGAGCCAATTTTGCAAAGGATGACAATGAATTGGGTCTGACCAAAATAGCTGAGCACACCATTGACACCAGCGACAACGCGCCAATCAAGCTACTGGCTTATAAGACCATCCCGGCTAAGCTGGCAGAGATTAAGAAACAAGTGCAACAGTTGCTCGATTCGGACATCATCCAACCGTCAAAAAGCGATTGGAGTGCTCCAGTGGTCCTATTGGGGAAGAAGGATGACACTTCCGCAAACTCAACACAATCACCAAAAAGGACGCATTTCCCTTGCCTTTAATTGATCTGATCTTGGATTGCCTGGAAGGGGCCAATTTTATAGCTGCTTGGACCTAGCTGCGGGCAACTGGCAAGTACCACTCACTGAGAGTGCGAGACCAAAAACAGCCTTCTCAACGCCAGACGGGGGCCACTATGAGTACACGCAGCTACCCTTCGAATTGTGAATGCACCTGCAACTTTCCAGCGCCTCATGAATCAATTGTTCAGAGCAGATCTGTATGATTTTGTGACCATCTTTCTCATCTACTGTTAGAAACTTGAAGAGCACCTCCAACACCTTAAAATTGTCATGGAGAGACTAGCGTCAGCCGGGCTGAAACGCAATGGCTGAAACGCAATGAAGCCCTCGAAATGCAAGCTGATTCAATGAGCATTGTCCTATCTTGATATTATATTAGAGTGGATGGAATATGGCCAGATGAGGGGAAACTGCACGCCCTATCGAAGTGGCCTGAACCCACTAATACAACGGAGGTACGATCATCCGTTGGCTTTTGTAGCTACTACAAACGATTTGTTAAAGACTTTACGGGTATAGCGAAGCCCCTACATGAGTTTAGTAAAAAGCACCAGCATTTCTATTGGAGCGAGAATTGTCAGCGTTCCTTTGAAGACCTCAAGAATAAACTTATCGGATCATCAACTTTGAGCCATCCAAATTACGACCATCCTCTTGTTTTGGACACTGACGATAGTAACAACAGCAATGCCAATGTTCTGTCGAATCTAGGAAGCAATGCGCAGAATGCACTTGCTTTCGCTAGTCGCGTGCTGACGCGAACAGAAGTAAAATACAGTATAACGAAGAGGGAGGCATTGGCAGTTGTTCAAGCAGTAATGTGGCTCCGCTTCTTTTTGCTGGGTATCCCCTTTATACTTCGGACAGACCACGCAAATTTACAATGGCTCTTTCGACAGAATGCTGACGGAATGACATGCAGAATGATCGAGGTGTTGCAAGAGTTTAGCTTCCAAATGGTTCCCCAGCTTGGTGAGAAACATGGCAATGCAGACGCTCTTTCTCGGCAAACAACAAGGGAACCTGACTGACAGGAGAGCGAAGAAGAGGCAGCAACTGGATCCTGTCCGGAACCCATGAACTTGGAGACGGCAATAGCTAAATTGCGAGAACCAGAGGTTTTTATTTTCTCAATAAAGAAGCATTTGGAAGAAAACGCGGCCTCAGTTGAACTCAAAGCTAACAGTGATGAAGTCAGGGCTAAAAAGAGGGAAGAGTCAGCTGTTGCCACGATTCTGCAAAAATCTAAGATACCACTGAATGACAGACAGTACAACTGTAATACTTCTGGAGTAAACCCAATGACGAGGGAACAGGCTCAGAAGCTGGGACCAGAAGTCCTCGGGTTGTGGATTAATTGGGAGCTTTTATTGATGAAAGATTTTATACTCATACGAAAGTGGTATGCCCATGGCAAAGACAGCTAACAAGAATTTAGCGCTGTACCACAAGTTTCAAAACGGTGCGTACTAGAACAACTGCACGACTCAAAAGTAACAGGAGGGCACTTTGCATTGCATAAGACACTCAATAGAACTCGGCAACGGCTCTGGGGGCCATGATAAGAAGAAGCATTGATAAAGGGATCGAAAGCTGCAAAGCATGTGCAGCGCGATCGACAGCTGGCAGAAATTTGGAAGCTGAGTTGCAACCAATCACAGTGGGAGTACGGTTCGCAAAAAGTAGCTGCCGATATCTTGGGACCAGTAACGCGTAACCGAGATACGGGAAACAAATACATCTTGGTCATAACTGATTAATTTATGAAATACGTAATTACTGTCCCTCTCTCAACAATAACAGCGGCATATTTGGCAAAGGTATTCAATGAGAAATGGGTTTTGCGGTTTGGAGCCCCCGATACATTGCATACAGACCAAGGATGCAATTTCTGCCACGAGCTCATGACTGAAGTGCGCACCCTCCTGAACATAGAAATATCCCGGACGTCTCCGTATCACCCACAAGGAAACAAACTAGTAGAGCGCTACAAAAGAGTTCTGGCAGATGTGATCAACAATTACTGCTCAGAAAATCCAAAAGAATCGGAGTCAATCCTCCCATACGTAGAGTTTTGTGTACAACACAACTGTCCACAAGTCAACAGGAGAAACCCATTTCTCTCTAGTGTTAGGAGACGAAGCCGTCTACCCAATTGACTTATTGTTCTCCAAGCCACCAGACACAGAACATACAGTACACGCGTACACCCAACTTTTGGACAAGAAGTTTCAGGAAGCCCACATGTGTGCTCGTGAGACCCTAGGAGCAGAACAACAAACACAAAAGGATAACTGTTTCAAGAGAACGTACGGAAAACCGTATCAGAAAGACGACAAAGGTCAATTACAAAATTTGTTCCAAGATGACCAAAAAGAACAATCAGATTGTGCACTATAACAGACTGAAACCCTTCAAAGCACTATCAAAGAATGATTATCAACCTCAGCGTTGATCCATGCGAATTGCAGATATACTAACAACTGAACGTTACAATGCGGAGCATTTGCCAAGTAGCGACGATGAATATGATGCATTGCTACAGCGTAATTGGAGGATCCATTGGAGAGATATGGGGCCTATATACGACATGTGGGACGACGATAACCTTGCTGGGGACATACAAGATATTTTCGTTAAACCAACCCGAATTATGGCCTGGATGCCAGAAATTAGTGGTGTTGCAGAGCAATCAACTAACGAAATTGAGCCCGAGCAGGAAGCACCAATCGATGCAACTGAAGAGCAAGTGATTGTTGCAGACGAACAGAACAACATTGGCGATGATGAACAGCGTCGATATACGAGAAGAACACGGCGACTAGTAGAAAGAATGGGACTATGAATCCTTTATGTATGATAAATTAAAATGATTACAATATCAATGCAGAAATAAGGAATGCAAATATGATACTAATTTTAAATAGTGTAATCAATCTACAGAGGAAAACCTTTTAAAGGTATGAAGTAGTATTATAAAATGGTCTAGGTCAAAGTAACCAACTAATCCCAAACAGTAGCAATCATATTGGTTAGTTTTCGAATTGCATAGTATAACTTGCCGGCTATTGCTTTCAAAATAATTTTTCTGTGTCACTTTGTATTGGATTTACCTCTTATCCGGCTTGATAAAACTTTGTGAGTGCTAAAAAGCTTCGAAATTTTCTCCTATACTGGCTGATTCTCTTCATACCCGGTGACTTCATTCAAGACGATTGGCTAGAAGCAGGAGTGGTGTTCATCCCAGATACTAAGGCGTTGGTGGCCTCTTTTTTCAAGACAATGAGAGTGTTTGTACCCTTTCCAGAACTCCCACGCATTGACGTTAACGAACTACAACTCGCAAGACACAACCTCGCGCAGGATGTGACCCAACATTGGGACGGAATTTACAAAAGACGCTTTTGCTCTTCCACGGTTGTTACGGAGAGTTACGGAAATTTGACTGCTAGTGCCGTTATTGATCTAGAAAACGAATATCAACGACCCCATCAAAATTATCAGCTATTCATGTATCGAATGTCATTGTTTAGCAACCATTACATTGTCTTAATTGAAGAAACGAAGCAAATGAGACAAGTCAACGTGCTATTGGCGGCAGGAGCGGCACTCATGCTGGATCCGAATATTGAGGCAGTAGGCTGTAAACTCTGATCTATAATCGGTTCATGCAAATCAAAGGAAGCAAGGCACATGAAGAAACTGCATGAAGAAAACCAGAGAAGCAAGTGGAACGTGGACTGGCTAAACACTCAAACAGGAGGTGCAGTAAAAATTCTGAGTGCAGAGGAGCTCGCTACGCGCACTCGTGTCGAGACCATCAGGAACAATACCGACAGAAACTTAGATTTATTTGTCAGCCAAATCAATTAGATGAGGAAGAAATGGGAACGCATGAGCGTTTGGGTATGCAAGATAACACAAGCGTATCGAGATGGAATGAAAATCAACTTGGAAGTCGAGAGTTTGCTAAGGATTATATCCGAACTATGAGGGCAAGTTCTCTTTGTACGTACCATTGTGACCAACCTGGGATATGTGCTAAGCGATGCCTTAGTTTCTCTAACCAAGGGACTATTACCAGCCAACTTGCTACCGCCACCACAAATTAGGGACATTGTGTCAAAGATGGAACAAACAGGATGGTTCCCCGCAATCAGCAAGAGCGAGATGTTGGCATATAACGAATTCGAACTAGTAAAAAGCGCCGAAATAGCATCCAAAGGACTTCATATTGAACTCAAATTTCCATTTCATCACACCTACGCAAAATTCCAAGTCTATCGGACTGTGGCGATTCTACAACCCCTGAACAACGGAAAGACGGCAACAGTTTACGACTTTCAGAATGAGTACTTTGTCGTCTCCCCACGGCAAGAATGCTTTGGAGAATTGGATAGATCTGAAATACTCAAATGCCATGGCACTGACCGTCTTCTGTTCTGCAAAAGTCCGTTTGCTCTAACAAGATCATTGAAGAACTCGGGTCTTAGCGGCCTGTTTTTTGACCAGGAAAAGTTTGATCACGTGGAAAAACAGCTCACATTGGCACCAGCTCCCAAAAACGATAATATGAAATCGGAGATTTTCAAAGCCGTCAAATTCACACTAATCCATCTACTGAACGAAAATATTTATGCCAAAAAACTACTTAAGTTGGCAGATCCCTTCACACAGCTTCAAAAAATGCAACGTCAGGACTACAGCGAGAAGCTTATGCAACTGGGAATAGTTCCCTTCAACAGTTTTATAATCCTCGCTATTCTGTTGGTAGTGGGTTTGGGAGTTGCTTGTAGTCACTGGAAGCTGTTGGGAAGACTTCGGCGGTTTCTTGCGAATAGACTTAAAAACGAGTCATCAGCAGTAGAAAAAGTCATATTCAGCAAAAGTACTGAGAAGGAAGAACCTGTAGTTTAACTGCCTGCAGGGAAGCTAAAATTCTATCCAAAGATCTAAATTTTTACAGTTGCTAAATTTATTTTTGCTTGATTAATGCTATTTCTGAGAATAGCAAAACTAAATGAGGGGTATGTAGGATTGAATAATAGACGCAATTTTGATTTAAATAATTATTGCATAGCCTCAAATGCTTATAGCAAAAGAAATATGACTGTGTCAAGCGCTTTTCGCTTGACTAAGGGAAGAAAGAAAAGAATGTAAAATATTTAGTAAATTATGTAAATATATGTAAATTATGTAAATCTAGTAGTATTTATTAACAATCAATTGGCGGTAATAAGTGAAGTCTGATAAGTACGCACACTACGAATGGACGATTAGGGTAACATTCCCGTAACAGTTAAGGGTCATGCCCCCTCTCGTAAAACTGCCCCTTTATTTTCACCAGGCTTAATCCCGCCGCTGGCCCTCCCTCCACCCGTGGTAGTCCAGTTGGTCTCCGATCTCCCTCTGGGCGACCTCGACCGCGACATCCTCACCCTCTCGTTGGCTTGCGCCTGTTGAATAGGAGGGAGCGAATTTTGTGTGATCCGACGGTTTCCCTTCGCTGAGGAGGCGACACTCTCCACTGTATTCGTCAATGGTGTTGTCGTCGCATTGCTCACGGGGGTTTCCGAGGCCCCGGAGCTTAAACTTGATGATGACAAGTTGTGTGCTTTTCGAGCTGCCATTTTTTTAGAATTAAACAAGTTCTGGTTTATAAGAGTGTTGAATAATGCTTGCTGGATTGAAGTGGACTAAAAGGATGGAAAGTTAGCAAAGATGCGAGGCTCAGGTGGTAGATTCCACCGTAAAACAAATTATATTAACTTTTTAATTGGTACCAATTTCAAACCCCTCATTTAGTAGAAACATATGTGTGCAAATTATTAAAAAGTAATTTACTTGAAATATGTGTATATGATTCTGATTGAAATTTGTATGCATGAATAAAATAGGGAAGGATGCTGATGAAAGGGCTGGTAATTCCAAGTTCATGCTCCATTTGGTACGTATTACCAAAAGAAAAGAAGCAGAGTTCTGACGTCAAAGCTCTTGAGTGGATGAACTTAGGTCATATGGAAAAGTAGGATAAAAGGAGGACTCTGACAAATTCAAAATCAGTTGTTTCGGTTTTTTTGGAGCCTCAACAACGGACTTGGCCCTCTCTCCAGTTACCCTCTCCAGAAGACTTCAATTCATTCTTCTAGCTCTATCTCTTCTCTTCTTCCTAGTCCAGTAGCCAAAAGCAGAAGTGAGGTTGCCCCCTTACAGAATAGAAGCACAGGAACCCGGGAGAAGACCAGAAGAGCGCGAGGCTCAGCAGAAGTACTTGCTCCCGTACTTGTTTGAGCAAGCGATAGGCAATCTTACATATATTAATGTAACAAAAAGGCTAAAAATTTTCTCGTGGTTTGCTTGATTGAATTTCTCCCAACAGATGTTGCTGTATGCGTAATTGTTTTTGTTTTGGTGTTTCGGTTGACACTAATGCTAATGGAATAAGCCAGTTGGCCTGAAGGTTTTTTGTTTTTTGTTCTTTATTTGTAGGTTTTCTTCTTATGTTTTCAATTTTTAAAAATATTTGTATATAAAATTGTTTTTGTGACATAACCAATATTCGAAATTATATGGTTGTCCCTATTTGTTATCAACCACGAGCTTGAGCAATTGATATTAAATTTTGTTGGATAAATTCATTTTTGTCTAGTCTGTGTTGCTCATATTTTTATCATCCGTCAAAAGCGAGCATGAGGTTTTTAACGGTTTTTTGTAAGGTTATCTAAGATATTGTGACATTTTTCACTTATTTCCATCTGTTTGGATTCGTTTGCAGGATCATTGCACAAGGTATCAAGAGTTTTATTATGTTGATATTAACGGCATCTTTAAGAAGTTGCCAAAAGCTTTGTGTTTGCTCCGACTTTTGGTTTTAAGATTTCTCTTAGTTGATATTAATATTCCACCATGGGAAAAACAAGAAAAGTTCACTATCAAGCAAAAGCGACCAAAACCCGATTAATTTGGTGATGTTCTTTAATAGATTTTCTTGAAATACTACATCATTTCAGAAAATGCTTTGTAAATTTTACCTTTTCAAATTCACATATAATTTTTTAGGTCTGGATGATTTAGAAAATTAGTTAATTGGGCAAGCAAGAAGGGTTTAGGTACAACAATTTGCTACGCTAAAAATCAGTTTGATGCAGTATTTTAGGAGATATCAAAAAAAAAATTTTTGCATTAAGTTTTATCAAAAGCGCTGAATTTTTTCGACGAATGCGCTGAAACTTTGTAAGAAATGCGCTGAATTTTTTTTCTTCTAAATTTTCTCAAAGCGCTGAATTTTTTCTACGGATGCGCTGAATTTGCGCTGAAACTTTGTAAGAAATGCGCTGAAAATTTTTTTCTTCTAAATTTTCTCGAAGGGCTGAATTTTTTCTACGGATGCGCTGAATTTGCGCTGAAACTATGTAAGAAATGCGCTGAAATTTTTTTTTCTTCTAAATTTTCTCAAAGCGCTGAATTTTTTCTACGGATGCGCTGAATTTGCTCTGAAACTTTGTAAGAAATGCGCTGAAATTTTTTTTCTTCTAAATTTTCTCAAAGCGCTGAATTTTTTCTACGGATGCGCTGAATTTGCGCTGAAACTTTGTTATGAAATGCGCTGAAAAAAGTGCTGAAACTTATGCAAGAAATGTGCTGAAAAAGCGCTGAAATTATGTAAGAAATGCGCTGAAAATGCGCTGAAATTTTGAATTTCCAGCGCCTTCTCCACATTTCAGCGCATTTCAGCGCATTCAGCGCATTTCTTAAATAATTTCAGCGCATTCAGCGCATTTCTTACAAAATAATGCGCTGAAACGGCGCTGACCTCTCGACCCGGGTTCGTTACGTTTCCGTTGTTAGCTCAGTCATTTTGGCTCGGTCGTTATAGTTATTCAGAAAAAAAGTTTCATTCAGGAAGCTTGACATACACAAATTTTCAGTTGGACAGGTCGTAGTCAAATGTTATCGTTGTATTTGGATAAGTAAAGCGTCTGAATGGAACTTTGTTGCAATTTTCCAACCAAATATTGTCCTCTTTCTTTAGTAGTGTTAGCTGACAGATATTTAGATTATGTTTTTCTGCGCCTAGGTCAGTCAGATATTTACGTTTCCCCAGGCAGTTGATCAGTATTTCATCTTAATTTTTGCTGGTGTGCATGGGAGTCGAGTACTTTTTCAGTTTTGTAAGTAAGAGCATAGCTCGAGCATGCGCTTATCATACATTTTGTGCAGAACAGCTTGGTTTTTGCATATATTTATCTGCACATTTTAAACTCAGAGAGTTGGCAGGATAACTTTTTTAACCAATGTGTACCCATTTCTTTGCCTTTATGACAGGAAACTATTTACTGTTCCTTCATTTCTGAGATTTGCTGGTGATAAAGAAAGAAACCAAAGCAATACTGGTATGTACGATTTTCATTTGACAGTTTGCAGTGTCAGCGCGTGGATCCGTTTTTATTACTTTTGGCACATTGAGATTTACGAAAAAAATAAGAATATGACCTAAGGAGCGACTAATGGTACCGTTGGATTATTTTATTGGCGGAGAATATCTAAAGCAACGATTTGGACTTATTTCTGGAACAGGTGACAAAATCAGTTGTTATAGCATCCAATCACGCATATCTTTAGAATCGAGCAAAAGCCTCCGAGTCTGACTTCATTAAAGTGATAGCAGGTGCAGTAGATCTCATTATTTACTGGTCTGAAGTCCTACTGATTGCTGTTTTTTATTGCCTGCAGGATGCTATTGGTGGTGTTCGGTTGCTTTTTGTTGGCTTCGGTATCACTTCGGTGGTGCTCCAATAGTGTACAACTCTTCTGAAGTGATTCAAACTTTTTTCCAGTCTTTTCAGTTGTTCCACGACTTCGACTGGTTTTTCAGTCAATCGGAAGGAAACGTTGTACAGATTATTTCCACTAGGCGGAGCAATTTTTAAAGAAAAATTTCCTTGACAGTTTTTTGACGTTTCAACAGAGTTTTACACTGTTGAGATTTTGCATGATCTAAATTTTGGTCTCATTCACATAGTTAAGTAGTTTATATTGACGGCGACTTTGTAGTCAAAATTAATTTGCGCTTAAAATAGTGTTTTTTTTTTCGCTGTAAATCTTAGTGATCATATATTTTAACCTCTTATGACGTTAGTTGGAGCCCCCTAGTGATTATCAAAGTCGAGTTTAGGTTCGCAGGACTTAAGCAGCTTGCAAATGATTTGAGCTCTCACTTTGTTCGTGAGCAGTTTTACCGACAATTACGGTTTTAACTTATTTACGATGCTTTTATGTTTGACTACTCTCAGAATATCCGTGTACATAGGAGTTGGTTCGCCACGCCAAAGTCGACGAAATACACTACAGTATCTTTTCCTTAAGTGGTCGTTTTCAAAACGCAAAACGCATTCACCTTTAAAACACTTTTTAAACCTTACCTAATTCAAATTATTCAGCCTCACTGTCTCACCCAATTCTTTGACCGCTCCCGGTTAGCCACCCTAAATTTAATCTAACTGCAAATTAATGAAAGCACCATGACGGCCGTGTGATAAGTTCGGCCGCGGCTATTTGGTTGTATTTTTTTTCAATGCGGGATAAGCATTTGGATCAGCAAAGGGTCCGGGTAAAACAGTAAAGATTTGAAAATTGAAAGTTAGAAACATTGCTTTTTTTAGTTCCGTTTGTTTGTTGTCATTCCCAAAAATTGTTCTCTTTCTTTAGTAGTTTTAGCTTGCAGATTGTGTTTTTCTGCGCCTAGGTTAGTCAGATTTTCACGTTTCCCCGGGCATTTCATCAGTATTTCATCTTCCTTTTTGGTAGTGTACATGGAAATGAGTATATTTTCAGGTTTGTAATTAAGGGCATGAGCATGCGCTCATCATACATTCAGTGCAGGGCAGCTTGATTTTTGCTTATTTTTATCTGCACATTGTAAATTTGGAGATTTGGTGAATACTTTTTCAGCAATTGTTTTCCCTACTTTTTACTCTTAGTACATTTGGTTAAATAAGGTTGTCAAAAAAATTCAAGAACATGGCCTATGAAACAACTAATGGCACCGGTGGTTTATTTTATTGCCGAAGAATATCTAGAGCAACATTGTTAGAGAAAGTATTATTGAAAAAGGTCTAATTAAGGATTTATCACTGCCCACTGCCTGTAATACTAGCAAGTAAGCATATTAAATCGTTTGAGGCATCACTTAAAAGCCAAGGTTGAGTGAAAATCTCTAAATATGGTCTTAACTGGACTTGTGAAGACTGCAACTGGAAGTTAACAAGAAAACGAAACAAGAATACGTTAAAATGCATGACGTTTTTTGGAATTGAAAGAACTGCAGCAAAAGACAATCAGTGGGAGATATTGAGAGAAAAAATGTTTTCAAAAAGAATATGAATAACATTAAATGCGGATTTAACCTTGATCCGGAAAAGAACTTAAGAATTACAAAGTCAATATACAAAAATCTGCAGTATTGCTTTCAAATGTGAACAAAGCAGGAGAATTGGCTTTTTGATATCAAGTTAAGAGTGAGCAACTATAACAGAAAAACTTACCTTTAGTCTCAAAAACCATCTAACATAGGAAAAACCTAAATTTCTCAATGGTGGACAATACAACAAATAAAAAGCTTTACTAAGAAAAGATAAATTGTTAACGTTGCTTTAGCTTTTTGTATAGTTTTCAGATCATCTCTAGATAGCTTTTTCAATTACTTATTATCAACAACTGCTGCAATCAACAATCAGCGGGGGAGTTTGAGGAGAAGACATTCTTCAAATAGAACTGTTTTCCTAAATCAAAAAGCATTTACCATTACAATGTTTTTAACTTATCGAAAAACTTATGATCATTGTAGCTGTATACATCAAGAGTTTGAAATAGGGGCTAAATAAATAGCGGGGCAAAAGCACGCTAAATTATTTTAATTCATAGTTTTGACAGAACTGTAGTTGAAAATTATTTCATGCATGGCGAAGCGAAACTTGCGAGACCCAACAATGCGGATTCTTAGTGTTGGGGCAAATCGTTGAATTACTCTAGAAACACAAAACACGGCCAATATCGAAAAAATCTGGAATAGTAAAGTTTTTGAAGAAAATGATAACTGTTGTATGAGTTTTTTAATAGGCTAAAAACTGTGTATATAAAATGTTT
>NW_027451498.1:0-1000 GCF_964194025.1 Convolutriloba macropyga
ATGATCTGGACGTAGACCTTTTCCGTCTGGGAGGCATTGAGATTTTCAGTATTTTGAGTTGTGGGTTGGGATTTGGGGGGGGGGGGGGGGGGGGGTAAGGAAAGTGTTGTAAGGAAAGTGATCTCTAGGACAGCTGTGGTCATGCGACCCTGTAACCTTGCACGTTTCATGTTACTTAATTAGTCTGTGTAGTCTAGACCTTTTAAACTAGATGCATAATAAACTCTATTGCAGACTGAAAAATTCCACCAAAGATAATCAGTTTTATCGACGTCAGCTTAATTTTATGCAAAATCGCAGCAAATGCAATTATAATTGATTACTTTTCTGATACTAAGATAAAAAAGGTTTACAATGCTACTCAGGGCTTTAAAAGGTGGTTTTGAAGCACCTTATTAGCACTGCGAGTGTGTTTCATATCTCCATCTTTCCCTTTCCCTCATTTTTCTCTAAGGTTTAACCCGCGTTAGTCTTTAACCTTCAAAAGAGTATTTTTCTACGCATATTTGCGCGTAATTAAACCACTTTTATAGGTCTCAATTCCTTAAATTTCAGCGCAATTTTTTGGACAGATTCGTTTTAATTTGATCGTTAATTGGTTAAAAAAAAGCATTGCAAATACTAATTTTTACGCAAGTCAGCTGAGCGCCAAACTTATCAACTGTCGCGCCACAAAATTATTTCAACACATCATTTTTTTGTAAAAAAAAAACAATTTTTTTTCATTTATCTAAGATCTGATTGGCTACCAATAAACAGCCTTCAAGTTGAAGAGCACATATTTGCAGAAAGAAATTAGGATTGTAAATTTCGAGTGAAAATCGTTGTAAACAAGGCATAAAATTTACTATTTACGATTCTACCAGAATACATTTTCATGTATCGCAAATTAAAAACACATCTGTTGTTTTGTTTGTTTAATTACTTCATCAGCCTCAAATATTGATTTTTAAATACTTCGACTGTTAGCTGTTTATAACCTCCGTTTTTTATGTAAAAG
>NW_027451499.1:0-15000 GCF_964194025.1 Convolutriloba macropyga
CTAGCTAGCTTGAGCTTGAGCTAGCTAGCTTGAGCTTGAGCTAGCTAGCTTGAGCTTGAGCTAGCTAGCAAGCTTGTGCTTGAGCTAGCTAGCTAGCTTGAGCTTGAGCTTGAGCTAGCTGGCTTGAGCTTGAGCTAGCTAGCTTGAGCTTGAGCTAGCTAGCTTGAGCTTGAGCTAGCTAGCTAGCTTGAACTTGAGCTAGCTAGCTAGCTTGAGCTTGAGCTAGCTAGCTAGCTTGAGCTTGAGCTAGCTAGCTAGCTTGAGCTTGAGCTTGAGCTAGCTAGCTTGAGCTTGAGCTTGAGCTAGCTAGCTAGCTGGAGCTTGAGCTAGCTAGCTTGAGCTTGAGCTAGCTAGCTTGAGCTTGAGCTAGCTAGCTAGCTTGAGCTTGAGCTAGCTAGCTAGCTTGAACTTGAGCTAGCTAGCTAGCTTGAGTTTGAGCTAGCTAGCTTGAGCTTGAGCTAGCTAGCTTGAGCTTGAGCTAGCTAGCTAGCTTGAACTTGAGCTAGCTAGCTAGCTTGAGCTTGAGCTAGCTAGCTAGCTTGAGCTTGAGCTAGCTAGCTAGCTTGAGCTTGAGCTTGAGCTAGCTAGCTTGAGCTTGAGCTAGCTAGCTTGAGCTTGAGCTAGCTAGCTAGCTTGAGCTTGAGCTAGCTAGCTAGCTTGAACTTGAGCTAGCTAGCTAGCTTGAGCTTGAGCTAGCTAGCTAGCTTGAGCTAGCTAGCTAGCTTGAGCTTGAGCTTGAGCTTGAGCTAGCTAGCTTGAGCTTGAGCTAGCTAGCTAGCTTGAGCTTGAGCTAGCTAGCCAGCTTGAGCTTGAGCTAGCTAGCTAGCTTGAGCTTGAGCTTGAGCTAGCTAGCTTGAGCTTGAGCTTGAGCTAGCTAGCTAGCTTGAGCTTGAGCTAGCTAGCTAGCTTGAGCTTGAGCTTGAGCTAGCTAGCTTGAGCTTGAGCTTGAGCTAGCTAGCTAGCTTGAGCTTGAGCTAGCTAGCTTGAGCTTGAGCTAGCTAGCTTGAGATTGAGCTAGCTAGCTAGCTTGTGCTTGAGCTAGCTAGCTAGCTTGAGCTTGAGCTTGAGCTAGCTGGCTTGAGCTTGAGCTAGCTAGCTTGAGCTTGAGCTAGCTAGCTTGAGCTTGAGCTAGCTAGCTAGCTTGAACTTGAGCTAGCTAGCTAGCTTGAGCTTGAGCTTGAGCTAGCTAGCTAGCTTGAGCTTGAGCTAGCTAGCTAGCTTGAGCTTGAGCTTGAGCTAGCTAGCTTGAGCTTGAGCTTGAGCTAGCTAGCTAGCTTGAGCTTGAGCTAGCTAGCTTGAGCTTGAGCTAGCTAGCTTGAGCTTGAGCTAGCTAGCTAGCTTGAGCTTGAGCTAGCTAGCTAGCTTGAACTTGAGCTAGCTAGCTAGCTTGAGCTTGAGCTAGCTAGCTAGCTTGAGCTAGCTAGCTAGCTTGAGCTTGAGCTTGAGCTTGAGCTAGCTAGCTTGAGCTTGAGCTAGCTAGCTAGCTTGAGCTTGAGCTAGCTAGCTAGCTTGAGCTTGAGCTAGCTAGCTAGCTTGAGCTTGAGCTTGAGCTAGCTAGCTTGAGCTTGAGCTTGAGCTAGCTAGCTAGCTTGAGCTTGAGCTAGCTAGCTTGAGCTTGAGCTAGCTAGCTTGAGCTTGAGCTAGCTAGCTAGCTTGAGCTTGAGCTAGCTAGCTAGCTTGAGCTTGAGCTAGCTGGCTTGAGCTTGAGCTAGATAGCTTGAGCTTGAGCTAGCTAGCTAGCTTGAGCTAGCTAGCTAGAGCTCGACCTATGAAAAGCTGCGCAAACACTTATTCTATAATAATTGCGAAAATTAAAAATTTCACAAGTGAAAAGCTGCATAAACAGTAATTCTATGTGTGGGGCATTATTAGGGGGAGGTGTCCTTGTCAAAATATGGCTGGACTAAAGACCTCAACCCAGATAGGGTGGAAGGCCCTATGATCGGTCTGTTACTAATCGGTGACCGATAAAGACCTGACCAAGGCCTGTAGTAAGCTTGGTTAGGCATTACAGGAGATAACACTAAGACCGAGGGGTCTTAGAGAGCCCTCTAGCGGGGCGAAATAGAGCTAGATCGAGCCTTGGGAAAGCTAGATCGAGCAGGACTGAAGCTAAAGGATAGACCGAGAGGGTCTGTCTGGTCCTCCTAGAGAGGCCAAGAGAAAGTACGAGAAGCCAACTAAAGCTTGATCGGGCCTTCAGCAAGCACGACCGAGCTGTACCGGAGCTAACACTAAGACCGAGGGGTCTTAGAGAGCCCTCTAGCGGGGCGAATAGAGCTAGATCGAGCCTTGGGAAAGCTAGATCGAGCAGGACTGAAGCTAAACGATAGACCGAGAGGTCTGTCTGGTCCTCCTAGAGAGGCCAAGAGAAAGTACGAGAAGCTAACTAAAGCTTGATCGCGCCTTCAGCAAGCACGATTGAGCAAGACCGGAGCTAACACTAAGACCGAAGTGTCTTAGAGAGCCCTCTGGTGGGGCGAATAGAGCTAGATCGAGCCTTGGGAAAGCTAGATCGAGTAAGATTGAAGCTGAAAGAGTGTCAGAGGAGCAAATGAACCTCCAAAAAGTGAAAATCAAATTTTAGAAAAAACACAAGTTAAATACTGCATGGACAGTATTTCTATGTGTGGGGCATTATTAGGGGGAGGTGTCTTGTCAAAATATGGCTGGACTAAAGACCTCAACCCGGATAGGGTGGAAGGCCCCATGATCGGTCTGTTACTAATCGGTGACCGATAAAGACCTGAACAAGGCCTGTAGTAAGCTTGGTTAGGCATTACAGGAGTTAACACTAAGACCGAGGGGTCTTAGAGAGCCCTCTAGCGGGGCGAATAGAGCTAGATCGAGCCTTGGGAAAGCTAGATCGAGCAGGACTGAAGCTAAGCAAGAGACCGAAAGGTCCTGTCTGGTCCTCCTAGAGAGGCCAAGAGAAAGTACGAGAAGCTAACTAAAGCTTGATCAGGCCTTCAGCAAGCACGACCGAGCTGTACCGGAGCTAACACTAAGACCGAGGGGTCTTAGAGAGCCCTCTAGCAGGGCGAATAGATCTAGATCGAGCCTTGGGAAAGCTAGATCGAGCAGGACTGAAGCTAAACGATAGACCGAGAGGTCTGTCTGGTCCTCCTAGAGAGGCCAAGAGAAAGTACGAGAAGCTAACTAAAGCTTGATCGGGCCTTCAGCAAGCACGACCGAGCTGTACCGGAGCTAACACTAAGACCGAGGGGTCTTAGAGAGCCCTCTAGCAGGGCGAATAGAGCTAGATCGAGCCTTGGGAAAGCTAGATCAAGCAGGACTGAAGCTAAACGATAGACCGAGAGGTCTGTCTGGTCCTCCTAGAGAGGCCAAGAGAAAGTACGAGAATCTAACTAAAGCTTGATCGGGCCTTCAGCAAGCACGACCGAGCTGTACCGGAGCTAACACTAAGACCGAGGGGTCTTAGAGAGCCCTCTAGCAGGGCGAATAGAGCTAGATCGAGCCTTGGGAAAGCTAGATCGAGCAGGAATGAAGCTAAACGATAGACCGAGAGGTCTGTCTGGTCCTCCTAGAGAGGCCAAGAGGAAGTACGAGAAGCTAACTAAAGCTTGATCGCGCCTTCAGCAAGCACGATTGAGCAAGACCGGAGCTAACACTAAGACCGAAGTGTCTTAGAGAGCCCTCTAGTGGGGCGAATAGAGCTAGATCGAGCCTTGGGAAAGCTAGATCGAGTAAGATTGAAGCTGAAAGAGTGTCAGAGGAGCAAATGAACCTCCAAAAAGTGAAAATCAAATTTTAGAAAAAAACACAAGTTAAATACTGCATGGACAGTAATTCTATGTGTGGGGCATTATTAGGGAGAGGTGTCTTGTCAAAATATGGCTGGACTAAAGACCTCAACCCGGATAGGGTGGAAGGCCCTATGATTGGTCTGTTACTAATCGGTGACCGATAAAGACCTGACCAAGGCCTGTAGTAAGCTTGGTTAGGCATTACAGAAGATAACACTAAGACCGAGGGGTCTTAGAGAGCCCTCTAGCGGGGCGAATAGAGCTTGATCAAGCCTTGGGCAAGCTAGATCGAGCAGGACTGAAGCTAAACGATAGACCGAGAGGTCTGTCTGGTCCTCCTAGAGAGGCCAAGAGAAAGTACGAGAATCTAACTAAAGCTGGGTCGGGCCTTCAGCAAGCACGACCGAGCAGTACCGGAGCTAACACTAAGACCGAGGGGTCTTAGAGAGCCCTCTAGTGGGGCGAATAGAGCTAGATCGAGCCTTGGGAAAGCTAGATCGAGCAGGACTGAAGCTAAACGATAAACCGAAAGGTCTGACGGGTCCTCATAAGAGGCATGGAGAAAGATCTGATACTAAAGTACCTCTCGGAAGTAATAAAATATGCCTGATGAAGCCGGGTATGATGTTTGTTGTTTGATGGCATTCATCGATTAGGTCTGGTGGATTCCCCATTACTCCGAGTGGTACTAGTAGAGGCTCCTACAGGGGTGAGCAAAGCGAGATCAAGCCTTAGGCAAGCTAGATCGAGCAGAACTGAAGCTGAAAAGCAAAATAAATGACAGGTCTGTCCAAATCAATAAACTTGAAATCCAGTGTGGTCACCACGGGTCACGAGGTGAATTCCTAGCGATTGTCTGCTGAACGTATAGGAAGGCCCGAAACGAACGATAATTTCATTGCACAGTGGAGATACTATACGTTCAGGAGTAGCATACATCGGGTTTGATCTATGATCATGTCTGGTCTCCGAGGATCCACCGGGTTACCAACTGGCACCGCTGTACTGGGTGTAAAACTGGGCCACCTGAAGTCCCGGGTGTAAAACTAGGTGCCTCTGTGCCAAAGTAGCGGCTTGCGTAGTGCATTATGCCTCCGGCTTGCGAAATGGTTATAAGCAATAACAACAGGACGCCGCGGGGTGTTCACTTAAAGGAGTAACGTTCTCTCAAGGGAGGGGATCTAAAAATCTTGATAAAACATTTATTCTATGCAAAATTTGTGCGCAAATTTTGCAAAGTAAAAAGCTGCACTGTAGCAAATTCTATGTGTGTAGCATTATTAGGGAAGTGTTGTTTGATGGCACCTCTCTACTTGATGCACCAAAGAACTACCTTGATGGCTCATGACCGCTGGTAATCTGTCGTCGCTAGTAGTTCGGAACTGAGAACAAATATGTTCGCAAATTACAACAATTATACAGCATATTGCTGAATAAAGCAGAACCGAATAATACTCAGTGACTTTACACCAAGACTGACTAATGTCTGGATTGTATCGTCCTACTCGAGTAAGGCGAAGAAAAGCTAGAAAGATACGCTTTTCACAAAGCAGGCTTAATGCATGCAAACCAAGGAGGAAGGAGTGATGCCCCTCCTTATAATAAGCAGAACCAAATAAAGAACAGACAGCATCATCTGTACAGTGACCAAGAAGAGGTGAAACTTCTGTATGTGAAAAGGCAATTTGAGCGAGATTTATTAGCAGACTAGTATTATGTTGTTTCTAGTAGGCGAAAGCCGAAACATCAACATGTGAAAATCTGATATTAAATCCTCAATCATTTTCCCTAGTATTATACAGCTATGAGTAACCTTAATTGGACACGGCAATTATTGCTGACCGGTGAAACTTTCGCATGGGAAAGACACACACACTTCTTGACAAAGCAATAAGTATTATGCTGTTTCTAGTACGCGAAAGCAGAAACATCAGCATGTGAAAGTTGTGAAGTTGAAGAATTTTTGTGTTGAGTACGATGTTGTTACTAGTAACCATGTCGACAGCTGAGAACTGTTCTCTAACCAATAGAAGGTGAAACTTCTGTATGTGAAAAGGCAATTTGAGCGAGATTTCTTAGCAGACTAGTATTATGTTGTTTCTAGTAGGCGAAAGCCGAAACATCAACATGTGAAAATCTGATATTAAATCCTCAATCATTTTCCCTAGTATTATACAGCTACTAGTAGCCGTAATTGGTCAGGGAAACATTGTTGACCGGTGAAACTTCACATGGGAAAGACACACAAATTACTTGACAAAACAATAAGTATTATGCTGTTTCTAGTATGCGAAAGCAGAAACATCAGCATGTGAAAGTTGTGAAGTTGAAAAGTTTTTGTGTTGAGTACGGTGTTGTTACTAGTAACCATGTCGACAGCTGGAAAGCTGTTCTCTAACCAATAAAAGGTAAAACTTCTGTATCTGAAGAGGCGGCGTGATTGAGATTTTTAACAGACTAGTATTATGTTGTTTCTAGTAGGCGAGAGCCGAAACATCGACATGTGAACATCTGGTTTTTAAATCATGAGTCAATTCTCCCTAGTATGATACAGTTGTTAGCCGGTATTGGTAACAGTAGAACAGAGATTTGGAGGGCAAAACCTGCTCATGGGAAATGCTCACAGAGCGCTATCTACCAGTACACATAGTATTATGCTGTTTCTAGTACGCGCGAGCTGAAACATCAGCATGTGAAATGTGTAATCGTGGGTAACTCTAAGTGTGTAGAGTACTGTGTAGTAACTAGTAGCCATGCCAAAGCATGCATTGAAACTCTTCGTGATTTAAAAAGCTCAAAGCAAGATTGACGAGGCCGCAAGGCTATGTCTTTCTAAATTCGAACAAATCGAAAGATTGTTCAAAGTACAATTAAACTGATTGATCCTGTCAGTTGCCATATGCTTGTCTGAAAGACTAAGCCATGCATGTGCAAGCGAAGCTTGAAAAAGTGGAACCGCGAATGGCTCATTAAATCAGTTACTATCTATTAGTTGATTTGCAAGCTAAATGAATAACTGCGGTAACCCTGCGCTAATGCATGCTGATTGTCCGACACTGTCGGAGACTTTTACAAGACTACACCGGGTGATTTGCTAAGTACAGACACATCCCGTGATGAGTCCTAGTAACTGAAAGATCCCAGATAGCTTCGGCTTGGGGACGGAACTTCCGAATTTCTGACCTATCAACCTATGATGGTAGTGTAACGGACTACCATGGTTGTGACGGGTAACGGGGAATCAGGGTTCGATTCCGGAGAGGGAGCCTTAGAAACGGCTACCACATCCAAGGAAGGCAGCAGGCACGCAAATTACCCACTCTCCGCACGAGGAGGTAGTGACTAGAAATAATGATATGAACCTTTATGGTTTGTAATCAGAATGGAATGGACTTAAAAGCTCCATTGATGAACGAGTAGAGGGCAAGTCTGGTGCCAGCAGCCGCGGTAATACCAGCCTCTACAAGCGTATGCAATAGTTGCTGCGTTTAAAAAGCTCATAGTTGGATCTGTTTGAGTAGAACGGCAACATGGTCTTCAGTTAAATCTGTTGACTCGTTCCGCTCATCCTTCGCATCGAAGAAATAGTTTGCACTTAAATGTGACGAACTGTGGAAACGGTGTTTTCACCCTGAGAAAATTAGAGTGTTCAAAGCATCCTTTGGGATCGAATAATAAAGCATGGAATAATGGAGAATGACCCGCTACTCGATTGATGCCGGTTGGCTGAGTGCGGTAATGATTGAAAGGAACAGACGGGGGCATTTGTATTGCTACGTTAGAGGTGAAATTCTTGGATCGTGGCAAGACAAACTACTGCGAAAGCATTTGCCAAGAATGTTTTCATTAATCAAGAACGAAAGTCAGAGTATTGAAGAGGATTAGATACCCTCGTAATTCTGACCATAAACTATACCAACCTACAATTTGTCAAAGTCGATCTTGACTTGGCAAGAGATTAACCGGGAAACCAAAGTTTATTGGTTCCGGGGGAAGTATGGTTGCAAAATCGAAACTTAAAAGGAATTGACGGAAGGGCACCACCAGGAGTGGAGCCTGCGGCTTAATTTGACTCAACACGGGAAAACTCACCCGGTCCAGACATCTTAAGGATTGACAGATTGAATATCTTTCATGATTATATGGGCGGTGGTGCATGGCCGTTCTTAGTTAGTGGAGTGATCTGTCTGGTTAATTCCGATAACGAACGAGATCTTCTCCATCTAAATAATGAAATTCACTATATGTGAATTCAAACACTTCTTAGAGGAACTATGCGGAATTAAATACCGCAGATGAAGTGAGGCTATAACAGGTCTGTGATGCCCTTAGATGTTCTGGACTGCACGCGCGCTACACTGTGTACTTTTAGATTGAGTACTCAGCCCTTGGTCCGAAATGGACTGGGCAATCAGAGAAAAGTACAGCGCTTCAAGGGGATCGTCTGTTGTAACTTGCAGACGTGAACCAGGAATTCCTGGTACTTATGAGTCAACAACTCATAGGGATTACGTCCCTGCCCTTTGTACACACCGCCCGTCGCTACTACTGATTGGATAGTTAAGCAAGAATTGCAAATTCCTACTGTTGGGACTTCGGTCTCCGGCAACGGGATGAAGCGGATCGAGCTTAATTGTCTAGAGGAAGTAAAAGTCGTAACAAGGTTTCCGTAGGGGAACCTGCGGAAGGATCAGTGATTGATTCCTTCGGGCATGGCTGCTGGTAGAGGCCATGTCTGTAGTGCGCATGACGCTCTGTCGCTAGAGATTGCTTGGCAACCAATCTCGAATTATGTATCGAGCTCAAAAACTACTTGTGTGGATACATAGTTCAGCAGTCATGGCAAGGGACTGCTTAAAGGGAGACTAGTTAGCAAAAGCAGCCTAGCAGAACTGCAGCTATCTAGATCTCAGAAGCTGGGTTATAGAAGCCCAGCTATAGACTTGTGAATGAGAAAGGCCTAAAAAGGTCCACAAGTCGCGTGGTTAGAACCGACACGCAAAAATCCCAGCGAGTGACAGAGCGTTGCGCTGTTCAGTGGGAAAGAGTTGAGCTACTCGGGGCGCCCACTGAACTTGCTCCGAGCCAAAGGCTCGAAAAAACACAGCTTAGCCTCAGATCCTTTACATAGAAGGCTAGCTAAAATAAACTTACCTTGGACGAGGGTAAAGTTTAGTCAGTTCTTAGGGGAGAGTAATCCACAGCTTCTCGCCCTCTGAACATTCTCCCAGATATGTAGGTCTGGGAGAGTCTCCTCCTGTTCTTCGGAATCTGGAGGTAGACAAAGACAGTACGATACGATCTTGCATCGGGATGACTAACCGATAATGATCATAATCTGACAATTTTTCCGGCTTGAGGCACCGGAGTCAGATTAAAGACACATACTGAACTAAAGGCGTATGTGCAAAGCTTGTCGGAGTGTAGAGAGTCAAGCTGAGTTGACTCGTCACGTGGTGATGACAACAGCCATGTGCAAAACACTCACAACTTTATCGTCTATGTGGAAAAGGTTGCTAACAGCGCTCTCTATGAGAGGCCCTCGCATATAACTATACGAGAAAAGGCGATAGAGTTGTTTGAATGTGGGGCAGGTTCATCGACAAGCTAAGTTGATCACATTCTTGTTGTGGCATCCTACTAGAATTGGTCACGGTCTGCACCAACTCTCCCCAAGTTGGCCAGACTTAAAACTAGAAATAAGGTTTGCAGCTATGTGAACCTAGAAACTGTAAAGGAGTTGAAAGAACTTAAAGGAATTGAAAGAGGCCTTGAGGTATATCCTCTTGGTAAAGACCCACAAAAGCTCACAAAAGTGGCTTCGAAGGGCAAAACTGGTTCATCCAAAACAATTGGAGAGCTTAAAGCAGAACCAATTCGAATGAAACACTATTGGTGAAACTTCATCATGAGAACGTCACAAGCTGATCACGCTCTATGATATGACTAGTATTATGTTGCTTCTAGTAGGCTAAGCGCAAGCCGAAACATCAACATGTGAAAGTCGTAGAATTTTGCAATCAAACTGTGGCTAGTACTGTGATGTTACTAGTAACCTGGTGTTCCGTCATATGGCCAAGAGAGCATTTGAAGGCGAAACTTCTGCATGGGAAAGCTGCATCATGATCAAAATTTTATATCGAGTATTATGTTGACGTTAGTAGGCCTTGGCCGAAAACGCAGCATGTGAAAGGTATAGATAAAAGTTATTGTTGCAGTCAGTACTGTGTAGTTACTAGTAGCTGGATTTAAGCTCAAAATGAGACACTGTTGGTGAAACTTCATCATGAGAATGTCACAAGCTGATCAAGCTCTATGATATGACTAGTATTATGTTGCTTCTAGTAGGCTAAGCGCAAGCCGAAACATCAACATGTGAAAGTCGTAGAATTTTGCGATCAAATTGTGGCTAGTACTGTGATGTTACTAGTAACCTTGTGTTACGTCATATGGCCAAGAGAGCATTTGAAGGCGAAACTTCTGCATGGGGAAGCTGCATCATGAACAAAAGTTTATATCGAGTATTATGTTGACATTAGTAGGCCCTGGCCGAAAGCGCAGCATGTGAAAGGTATAGATAAAAGTTATCGTTGCAGTCAGTACTGTGTAGTTACTAGTAGCTGGATTTAAGCTCGAAATGAGACACTGTTGGTGAAACTTCATCATGAGAACGTCACAAGCTGATCACGCTCCATGATATGACTAGTATTATGTTGCTTCTAGTAGGCTAAGCGCAAGCCGAAACATCAACATGTGAAAGTCGTAGAATTTTGCGATCAAATTGTGGCTAGTACTGTGATGTTACTAGTAACCTTGTGTTACGTCATATGGCCAAGAGAGCATTTGAAGGCGAAACTTCTGCATGGGGAAGCTGCATCATGAACAAAAGTTTATATCGAGTATTATGTTGACGTTAGTAGGCCCTGGCCGAAAGCGCAGCATGTGAAAGGTATAGATAAAAGTTAGCGTTGCAGTCAGTACTGTGTAGTTACTAGTAGCTGGATTTAAGCTCGAAATGAGACACTGTTGGTGAAACTTCATCATGAGAACGTCACAAGCTGATCACGCTCTATGATATGACTAGTATTATGTTGCTTCTAGTAGGCTAAGCGCAAGCCGAAACATCAACATGTGAAAGTCGTAGAATTTTGCAATCAAACTGTGGCTAGTACTGTGATGTTACTAGTAACCTTTTCTTACGTCATATGGCCAAGAGAGCATTTGAAGGCGAAACTTCTGCATGGGGAAGCTGCATCAAGAACAAAAGTTTATATCGAGTATTATGTTGACGTTAGTAGGCCCTGGCCGAAAGCGCAGCATGTGAAAGGTATAGATAAAAGTTATCGTTGCAGTCAGTACTGTGTAGTTACTAGTAGCTGGATTTAAGCTCGAAGTGAGACACTGTTGGTGAAACTTCATCATGAGAACGTCACAAGCTGATCACGCTCTATGATATGACTAGTATTATGTTGCTTATAGTAGGCTAAGCGCAAGCCGAAACATCAACATGTGAAAGTCGTAGAATTTTGCGATCAAATTGTGGCTAGTACTGTGATGTTACTAGTAACCTTGTGTTACGTCATATGGCCAAGAGAGCATTTGAAGGCGAAACTTCTGCATGGGGAAGCTGCATCATGAACAAAAGTTTATATCGAGTATTATGTTGACGTTAGTAGGCCCTGGCCGAAAGCGCAGCATGTGAAAGGTATAGATAAAAGTTAGCGTTGCAGTCAGTACTGTGTAGTTACTAGTAGCTGGATTTAAGCTCGAAATGAGACACTGTTGGTGAAACTTCATCATGAGAACGTCACAAGCTGATCACGCTCTATGATATGACTAGTATTATGTTGCTTCTAGTAGGCTAAGCGCAAGCCGAAACATCAACATGTGAAAGTCGTAGAATTTTGCAATCAAACTGTGGCTAGTACTGTGATGTTACTAGTAACCTTTTCTTACGTCATATGGCCAAGAGAGCATTTGAAGGCGAAACTTCTGCATGGGGAAGCTGCATCATGAACAAAAGTTTATATCGAGTATTATGTTGACGTTAGTAGGCCCTGGCCGAAAGCGCAGCATGTGAAAGGTATAGATAAAAGTTATCGTTGCAGTCAGTACTGTGTAGTTACTAGTAGCTGGATTTAAGCTCGAAGTGAGACACTGTTGGTGAAACTTCATCATGAGAACGTCACAAGCTGATCACGCTCTATGATATGACTAGTATTATGTTGCTTATAGTAGGCTAAGCGCAAGCCGAAACATCAACATGTGAAAGTCGTAGAATTTTGCGATCAAACTGTGGCTAGTACTTTGATGATGCTTGTAGCCAACCGAATTGGTTGAAAAGCCCAATAAGTAAGCTAACTTGGGAGAGCTTGTTGGAAACCAAATGCTACTAGATTGGTCCAAATACATCCTTCAACAGGGGATCACTTGGCTCGCTTTACGAAGAGGAGCACAGCTATATGTGTTAATTCGGTATGAATCGCAAGATTTGTTTACCGACCTCTCTAACGCAAAAGGCGGTCTCGGCTTCGGCTGTTGACTGCGTCCGATTCAGGGTTATATAACTCTCGATTGAACACATTGATGTTCTATTGTTGGTGCTTCCAATAAAATTGGAACACTTAAAGCAGAACCGATTCAAATAATAGCATTCTGATCAATGATTGCATTCCTTGATCAAGAACTGCTGGAGTCATTGTGATGGCGAATTTTCTTCATAAGAAAATTGCAAAGAGACGGAACTTAATGAGACTAGTATTATGTTGTTTCTAGTAAGCGGAAGCTGAAACAGCAACATGTGAAAATCAAGTTTTGTTCAATGATCTCGAGGCGATAAGTACTATGAAGCAACTAGTAGCCTAAGCATGACTCAGATTTGAGACAGTCAAAAAGACTGGCGAAACTTCTTCACATGAAAGTTACATAGAGAACTACAAATGTATACAGCGAGTATTATGTTGTTTCTAGTAGGCGAAAGCTGAAACATCAACATGTGAAAGTTGTCTGCAAACTGTAGAACGATATGTGATTAGTACTGTGCTGTTACTAGTAGCCAGTCTGACTGTAGAAGCCAAGACAAAGGGAAACTAATGCATCTGAAAAGGACAAGTTATGGAAAGGTATGCACGATAAGTATTATGTTGTTTCTAGTAAGCGGCAGCTGAAACATCAACATGTGAACGTCGTTGTGTACAGTAACCTAGAACTATATAGTCCTTAGTAACGTGCATTTACTAGTACCTGTAATTGGTATTCAGACTCAGGCAGTTTGGAATAGTTTGGCAAAGATGCACCAGAGAAAACTGGGATTTGATACAGAAATTGTTGAATACAAGTATTATGCTGCTTCTAGTAGGTTGAATCCGAAACATCAGCATGTGAAAATTGAAAACATTTCTGGTTCGAATTGTCACAAGTATTTGGTGATCTGAGTAGCCAAACTCACTACAACGCCAATTGAAGGCAAAAATTCTCAACGGGAAAAGCTATTCTCATTGAATGAGCTAACAAGACGAGTATTATGTTGCTTCTAGTAGGCGAAAGCCAAAACATCAACATGTGAAAGTCTTGCTGAACAAATTTAATGTTGTTGAGCTCAGTACCGTGTGAATTAGTAGCCATAATTGGCGAGCGAAAATTGAACTGGCGAAACTTCGTCTTTGGAAAATTGCAGATGCCGAGCACTTATTTTGCAACGAGTATTATGTTGACTGTAGTAAGCGAAAGCCGAAACAGCAACATGTGAAAGCTGTTGAAATTTGTGGTCATTTTGCAATAAGTACAAGGAGTGTAACTAGTAGCCAGGTCAAAATTTGGGATAAGAATGAGCAAAAATTCTGCATGAGAACAGTTGAAATTATGAAACTAAATTACAAAGACTAGTATTATGTTGTTTCGAGTACGCGAAAGCGGAAACATCAACATGTGAACGTTTGTAACGAAGTTTCGTTAATTTTCAGCCTAGTACTGAGCAAGAACGAGTAGCCTCATCTCCAATCCCACGCAAAATGTAGTGAAATATGTGAGTGAACCTTATTCACGGTGAGGGTTTCCCGAGGTCTGTATTGCAGCGAGTATTATGTTGCTTCTAGTAAGCGAAAGCTGAAACAACAACATTTGAAAGTTGGAATTAATGACTGAATGGAAACTTCGACCTGTGTTTGATAGTAGTAGCGAACAAAACTGCTGAATCGGTTTCTGTCTCATATTGGTCAGTGAACCAATTAAGAGACAATCAACTACATAACCTGAATTGGGCGAGAGAACCCCCTTAACTTAAGCATATCAGTAAGGGGAGGAAAAGAAATCAACTGAGAATCCCTTAGTAATGGCGAATGAACAGGGAAAAGCTCATCGGGAAGAGAAATGGCAACATTTCTCGGTGTCCGGTATGGTTTGATGCTAGACTGGTGAATTTGTCCTGATGTCTACTGGAAAGTAGCATCAAAGAAGGTGAAAATCCTGTAAAGGTCATTTTCGATACCAGTCATAATGGCTCATTCCTATGAGTAGAGTTGTTTGAAAGTGCAACTCGAAGCTGGAGATATGTCTCTCCAAAAGCTAATTATAAAGCGAGACCGATAGTAAACAAGTACCGTGAGGGAAAGTTGAAAAGCACTCTGAAGAGAGAGTGAAAAGTACGTGAAACTGTTGAAGGGGAACTGGAGTGAGCGTTACCATACTCAATGCCTTGATATTATATTCTCGGCTACCGAGTAGTGTAGTTGTCGTCTTTTGGCAAATCTTGTTAATGAATCGAGCAGAAGTTTTCCTCGGAATTCTTCTTGTTGATTCTAAACAAAATGAGATAAATTGATCTTGATTGCCTGTCTGACCTCAACTTCCTATTCAATGCTCTCTACAGCCCGTCTTGAACACGGACCAAGGAGTGTGAGTTGCTTGCAAGTGTTGTCGCTCATTGAAAGCGCACACGCGAAATGAAAGTGAACAGTGTAATTTTTATGAATTGCACTACTTTGTGTGGTGAGGGCGCCGATTCGGTGTCCCGCAACCACGGACGGTTTTGCTCTTATTGCATGACTGATCCAGAGCAAGTAGCACACGACCCGAAAGATGGTGATCTATGCTTGGGCAGGGCGAAGCCACGGGAAACCATGGTGGAAGCCCGAAGCGGTTCTGACGTGCAAATCGATCGTCTGACCTGAGCATAGGGCGAAAGACTAATCGAACCATCTAGTAGCTGGTTTCCTCCGAAGTTTCCCTCAGGATA
>NW_027451500.1:0-10000 GCF_964194025.1 Convolutriloba macropyga
TAGGCTTCCAGATCGATGCAGCAGAGGTGGAGGGTCTGGTTAAGGACCTGGACAACAAAGTTGCCAACACTGCTACCTTCACTGACTTCTTAGACATTGTGATAGCGAGACAGGCTGACAGCATCGAAGTGTTCGAGGAACTGAACCAGAACTGGAAGCTGTTCGATCTCAAGGTTGATGGTGTCAATATATATTTTTTGCTTTAATCGGTTAGAACTTTATATGAAGCCCAGACTGAGGTCCCAGAACGCATCAGGGGGCGTCATGCATTCAAAATTACACGGTCTGGAAAGAAAAATAACGCACGAAAGTCTGGACACGTGTAACTCTCAACGCACGATACTCTGAACATAGGTAACTTTGAAGGCACTTTCCGTCTGGGACGGTCTAGATATAGACAAGTTTCGTCTGGGATGGTCTGGACTCACTTTTTGTCTGGGTCCTCAGTCGGGGAGATAAAGTAAGCAATCGCAAGCTACCATTTGTATTTACCCATCAGATATTCGGATTTACAATTCCTGGGTTTTCCCCAAAGCCGACAATCAAAAACATTGTTTCTCTTAGCTTAACTTAGGTTTCAGACTAATTTATGAACAGTTACTGTCCATTTTATTTTTAAAAAGCACCGCTTTTCATTTATTTAATTCCACAGGAATGGTCAGTTTTTCTCGGTTATAAAAAAGGAACAAGAGCAAAGCGATTCAAAGAAAAGAACTAAAATTTTCTAGAGCAAAAGGAGTCGAAGCACTTAAAATGGCTAAAGTAGAGTCGGGAAATTTGTTGAGATTGATTTGATTATTGAATTAATAGAGGATTACAATGGTTTAGTATAAATTAATCAGTTTTCAGTTTCGAGTTTTGCTGAATTGACTGTTCTTCATGAATACTGATGTTGTTATGGCTGAAAATTTGCAAGACTTTTCTTAACCATGTCGAATCAGTATCGGGCACAGATGGTAAATAGTGCATATATGGCAAATAATCCACTGGGCATCAATGTTGATGACATCGCCTGCCCCATTTGCCGGGTTGCAAAGAATATTCGGCTTCCGTAAAGACGATGCTTTGTTAGGTAGAAACTTTGTAGCCAATAAATAAATCTCAAGAAAATAACTGAGGGGAGAAAAAGATGGTTACAAGAGACAACAAAGCAAATCATTTTATAATCGGCGTTTCTAACTGACGGAGCGCGTAAAGGCAAAAAATTGTAATACCTGAAAATTGCGACACAAACGAAAAAGGCTAAAGCGGAGGATGCTGCAGTGTAGCAAATTTCTACACAGCGCGAAAACGAGATTCCTACCTGTTGCTGCCTGTACCTAACTGTACCTAACCGTGCCTACCTGTACCTGAATATTACCACTCAAGAGTGTCGGACTTTTTAATGTACTGGATTTTTCAAATCGTTTGTTGATCGACAAGTAAGTGATGTGACTTCACATTAACGATAGTGTAGATTTCTGCAGGAGGAATTTATGGAAGCTGAGTGCTAAAATGATGTGAATTTGTCCCTTGAATGTGAATGTAATTTACTCTACAGAAATTTTACTTAGCTTGATAACGGGGCGGATCTTTTCACCGTATGCAGTCTTTATTTTGACTGACCGTTTTTTCACCGTATGCAGTCTTTATTTTGACTAACAACTTTATCCAAGCCTGGATACACTTCTATTACCTTTACTAGAGGCCAGAGACAACGAGGTGTGAAATCTTCCAAAATCCAGACCAAATCGGAAACTTTTAAGTTCTGATTTACTTTATGCCATTTAGAGCGTTTCTGCTGGTTAGGGAGATACTCTCTAATAAATTGGTTCCAAAAATGTTGGGCTAGAATTTGTGATGTTTTCCAAGATTTAGTAACTGCTACTTTGCTTTGAGAGAAGACTCCTAAAGGAAGATTGATTGAGGGTCTACACAAAAGGAAATGATTTGGCGTTAAAGGGAGTGGATCGTTTATATAGCTAGAAACTTTCGTCAATTGTCGCGAATTCATGTTGGACTCAATTTCACAAGTGAATGTCGACAGCGTTTCGTCTGTTAGCGTTCATGAGCCAATGACTTTGTAGAGGAAGAGTTAGAGAACTTGAACTAACCTTTCCCAGCTGCCACCAAAATGCGGAACCAGAGGGGTTAAATTTCCAATTGATTTCTACGTCTAAGATGTGGAGCTTAGACGAAAATTCTCGCGAGGATCTGAGAGCTTCTATTCCTTTTCTCAATTCGGAAAAAGAGCCAACAAAATATTTTCCGTTGTCAGAATAAAATATTTTTGGTTTTCCGCGGCGGTTAAAGAATCTGTGGATGCAACTCATAGTAGAATCTGTAGAAAGACTTTCCGAAATTTCCAAATGAACGGCTCTTACAACTAAGCACAAAAATAGAAGGATATAACGGGCAGCAAATTTGCCAAACTGTTTTTTAGGAAAAGGACTTATGAAGTAAAGACCTGTTGTTGCAAACGCAAAGTGGTTTTGGGGCACTAAACGTTCACTGGGCAGATGTGACATCTGAGGTGGATTAATTTCTTGAGCCATTCTTCGGCACGGAATGCACTGACGTATTGTTTGTCTAACAACAGCTCGGAATTTTAGAATCTAATAGTATTCTATTAGAAAGGAACGTGTTTGTTCAACACCAGAGAGACTATTCTTTACATGAGTGTTTTTGATTAGGAGCTTAACGATTGGGTTAACCCCGTCTAAAATTAACGGATGGCAAGCAGTTTCTAAGACCATTGCCTGAGACAGCTTACCTTTGGCGCGGAGTTCATTCCTTCCGTTAACAAAAGGACAGATTGTCTTTAGAGGGCTTGACGGAAGTATCTCCTTGCCGTTTTGAAAAGACAAAATCTCATCTCCGAAGTTCTAACTTTGAGCAACGCAGATGAGGTACTTGTAGGCCAGTGTGTGTGATGTGCGAGCGATAAGCAAATACTCTGTTTTTTCAAACGATTGAGGAAGAAGAAGCATTATGCTGCAAATCTAACGAGTCGATTCCTGTTGCTGATGCGTGCAATGTCAGTGGGACATTTATTTGCTGAGTGCAGATTGGTTTGCAACGGATGAACGAAGAGAACGTTCGAATTTCGTGCTTTCAAGATGTCCTGACTTGGCCAGTCACTTTTTGGTAACTGTAGAAAAGAAGGAACGTTGAGCCATCGAGAACTGCAGTTCATCTGTTCAACTTCGTAGCCTCTTGAGCCATCATCAGCTGACATGTCAGCTGAGGTGATTTAGTTCCAGTCATGTGCTGTTTATACATCAAGTATCTTCGCCAACCTGTTAGCAACAAATATGCGATGACTTATCTCTGGGGTTCTGAGCCAATAAAAAACTGTTGTACAATCGGACCAAAAAACTTTTTCATTTATATGAATGTCGTGCTCTTCTCTCATGAATAGTGCGAGCTGAGCTGCGTAGACGGCGGCTTGCAACTCGAGATTTGAAATTATCATTCTTTTGATTGGAGCTACGCGGGCTTTTCCCATGATGAATTTCACTTGAACAGTTTCATCCAAGTATTCAATCCTAAGATACAAAACTGCTGAGAGTGCATACTCCGACGCGTCTGAGAAGGTATGGAGAGCTGTTTCATTTATTGCTTTGTTAATGAACAAACAGCGAGGTAATGAAACTTCGCGGGAGTCTCGTAGTTCATTTTGCAGTTGAGTTAGATCTGCAAATTCATTGAGGTTCAATGGTTTGTCCCGCTTTGGTCGATGGTTCCAGGCGGCTTGTAGATTTTTACGAACTCGGATGGTGAGTGGTGCTATAAGCCTAGAGGGTCAAAAATGGATGCAAAAAACCGCAGAAGTTTTCTTTGCGTTACCATTGTGCTATCCAAGGGAAACTTCTGAACAGTTTTTTCTCGGTTACATAAGTGTCTGTTTTGGCATTCCACGGTAATCCGAGGACCTTTTGAGCTTGAGGTGAAGCTTCGTTTGTTTTTAAAAGTTGATCCCTACTGGCTTGTTGCAAAAATGCAGCCGAATTAGGATCCCAATTGGTGAAGTTAAAACCCCCCAAGAGACAGGCAAGCTTTAGTGCTGCTCATTATGTTTACAGCCTTTTCAACGCCGTCGGTCGAATTATACAAATTGTCCATATAGATATTGCGTTCAACAATATGGTAAACCTCAGGAAAATCTTTGTGGTTATCTTTCGCTGAACAACGTTGAGCGTACGATCCAATGCAAAGGGATGACGTTGCACCGAATATGTGTCTAGTGTATTCATATTCTTCTATTTTGCCGTTGTGATCCCACAACAAAAAACGAAGATATGAACGGTCAGAAGGAGCAACTTTGACTTGCAAAAACATTTGCTCAATGTTGGCGGATATTGCGATATGACTTTCTTTGAAACGCAAAATAATCCCAACAAGATTGCTGAGCAAGTCCGGGCCTTTCAACAGATTTGAGTTGAGAGATTGGCTTTGAAAGATGCTGTATTCGTTAGTCACCCGTCAAATTTTTTCGGGTTTATTTTCTTTTGAGACCGGATGATGAGGTAGATAAGAAACTGACTTTGTGTTGTCGGTACAAGGATCAATTTTTACAACATATCCGTTCTGCAAGTCCTTTTGCAAAGTCTTCATATTTTTATCTTAATACTGGCTTTGTGGGAAGCTTTGCTTTTAACTGCTTCAACTGTTTTTCAGCGAGCCATCTGTTGTTCGGTAATTTTGCGTTCTCTTTCCACAAGAGGCCAACTTTGTAAGGACCATCCTTGAATCTGGTTGTGGATTGTAAAATTTCCAAAGCCTTTTCATAGTTCTTGGACAGTGCTTTCTTCTATGATTGAATGCCATATTTTTCGATCTTCATCTAATCCTGAACTTTGGTGAAAAGTTCGTTGTCCAATTGGCCATGGGTAAGAATTTGGGTTTTGAGAACTGGATTTTGCTCATCTGCAATTATGTTGCTCTTTCCGGCACAAGTTCAACCTAATGGTGTCTTGACGGCCCAAGGTGTGTTTTTCGGGCCTTTAACTATCTCACTCTAGTGGTTTAGTTCGAAGTTATCAATTCCAATGATTATACTCATTTGATTTTGTTTGACATTTGGAAACGCTATGTGTTTAAGGTGATCAAACTTACTACAAAATTTGTTTAGCTCACTGGTTTTAAGTGGCGTCATATTGAGATCTGGTACTGCTAGCACATCAATTGAAACTACTGAGGTGTTCTGGGATCTATATGGCTTGATTTGTACACGAACTTGAGAACAGTCTATTTCTCTAGTTGTATGATAGCCACTGATGGGCATTTTAGCGACTGTGTTCATGTCAATCTCCAATTCTGATGTTGCAGAAGTAAGCAGCAAGCTTTGACAACTTCCGTTGTCTGGATACGCATAAAAATCAAGAGTTTTTAGACCATTGCAAAGTTCAACCAGAACAAGGGCTCTTTGTCCTGTTCCATGTAATTGAATGGATTTAACAGCCAATGGCGGCTTCACTCTCTGATTTTTGTCTCCCTAGCTCTCATGGAGCAGAGTATGATGCTGAACAGGCCACAACTGCCTGTTCAACAAACATTTTTTGAATTGCAATGTTGAACATGATGACTGCCAAAGCAGTTGTAGCAAAGTTTTAAGTTTTTGACAACTTCTCTCCGATCGAAAGGAGAGAGGGTATGGAAATGAGAACATTTGTAGAGATATTGACAGGTCTCATTACTGGGGCAAACAACAGTTCTTGAGTGGCCTTATTTGACCATTGCTTGTCACCTTGTTGACCATTGCTTGTCACCATTGCTTGTCACCTTGTTGACCATTGCTTGTCGTTCTTGTAGATCAGGGCAAGGGACTTTGAGTTTTCTGAATCCATGGTTTATGAGCAATGTTTGATCTTCAATGGCTGTGTCGTGTTACTAATATGGGCGCTAGCAAATCTCTACAAGCCTTTGCGTAGATTGATAACCACTCGGAAAAGTCTTTAAGAGACGGCTGGAGTGAAAACTTTTCGAGTGAAAACTTTTCTTTACTTGTTCCAATCTAGGCGGACTGGTGTCGGAAGTTTATTTAATGCCTGATTGAGATTTGTAGTAGATTGGATGTCGTGATTGAATCGAAGTTGTTGAAATGTATCCACTAGGGTAATGAGAAAGGCTTAAAATTGGGTATAGTTTTCAGGCACAGTCAGATTAGCTGGTTTGAATTGCGAGAGTTTATCAAGAAAGGCATTTACTATCTGGTATGGGTTTCCGAAGTGTTCCTCAAGACAATTCAACGCTCATACAGACCACCGTTGCAGCCGTATCCATCTAATAAATGCTTTGCTTCTCCAGTTAAAAGTGGTTGAAGATGTATCATCTTTTCTGATAATGACATAGGCGAACGATCTATTGTGGCTTGAAAAATGCTGATCCACTTCATCCAGTCAAGTGGATTCCAATCAAATTTTGTTGCCTTCAACTTGGGCACATATTTTTGGAAACAAGAGGACATAGAGATGGGGTTCTGATATGAAGCACAGCCAAGTTTAGCGGACGCCGATCGATCTGAGAATTGTTGATTTGGAAGGAATCTCCATGATGGATTGTTGTTCGAAACATGAAATGATGTGTCATAGTTGGCTGACCTATTGTTTGAGTTGGCAAGAAACGGTTCTGAAGACAAGGCACTGTGAACAGGATTTCCAGATGAAGTAGCCGTTGAGAAACCAATGTTGGATTCCATATTAGCCGGTGGCGAAATGGAATTGGATAGAACTGAGCTAGCGGGCGCTGCAGAGTCCGACAAAACAAGTTGAACTGACACTACGCTGCCAGCGGATGCTGAGAAAAACATAGAGGTCCTGTTAGTGTTAAAAATTGTTGGGTTACTGCTGCTACTATCAAATGTTACTTTTAAGTTGCCTGATGAAACATTGCTTAGTTCTGAGCTTTGAGTTTCTTTTTTGTGTTTGCGGAGGGCAGCGGTTGTTTTTCGATTCTTGAATTTTAGTTTGCTAAGTTCAAAACAGAGCGTATCTGCGTCTTCTGATGGCGAGATGTCCAAAAGCTCTTGAACAGATTTGTCGAGTTTCTCTTGCAACTCTTTATTTTCGCGTCCTCCCAGGAGTTTCATTTTTGAGTTTCAGTGTCCTCCCCGGAATCGATTCCTGAAACAACAAATTCGTTGCACGATTCAATTTTGCTTTCGAACTTTATCTTTTGGTTTTTAATGTGTTTCAAATGAGGATCAACAGAAGATTCTGTGTTTTCACCCATTGCTAGTGTTTGTGAACTTGTAGAATTTACCTGATGCTTAACTCTTGTTGATTTTCCGGTTCGAGTAAGAACCATTAACTTTGTTTTGTTGAAGTGATCTAGAGCTTTGAATTTATCTTAGCCTCTATTAGTAGCATTGTTAACCAAATCTCAAGGCCAAAACCTGTTTATGTAACTACAGGTTAACAAATGCCTACCAAACCTAATGAACCAAATTTAACCCAATTTTTACCGAATTTTGCCAAAGTTTACCAAACCGTACCAAAACGTTACAGTACCTTACCAAAACTACTGAAACTTACCAAACCTAACCGAACCTGTTCAAACCTAACCAAGCCGTACCAAACCTTGCCAACACTTCCCGAAATTTACCAATTCTCACCGAACCTTATCAAAACTTACCGAACCTTACCAATACTTACCGAACCTTACCAAGCCTTACAGATCGTTACCAAGCCTTACCGAACCTTTCAAAGGAAATAAGAATAAGGTAATCAAGCGAGTCCCAGATATAAACACTCTGTTGGGTTAGTCGATGATGGGTTGCCTCGGGTTGGGTTGTTTGGGATGGATCTTTGTCTAAAATTTCCTAGTCTACCCTGATCACGAGAAAAAAAAATCTAGAGAAGGAAATTATAGCTGTCCATTCTTTCGTTGGGCGCCAGAATGTTACATTGGCCGCCTTAGGAACTTTGTGAGATTGATTTGATTATTGAATTAATAAATGATTACAATGGTTTAGTATAATTTAATCAGTTTTCAGTTTCGAGTTTTGTCAAATTGACTCTTCTTCGTGAATTCTGATGTTGTTATAGCTGAAAGTTTGCATGACTTTTCTTACACCATGTCGAATCAGTATCAGGCACAGATGGTAAATAGTGCACATATGGCAAATAATCCACTGGGCATCAATGTTGATGACAAAGACCATTCGATCCTCCTTTCCTGCTCCCTTTTTCACTCCTCTTCTGAACTGTAAATGTGGATTTTGTTTAGAGATGTTAATTGTGACCTGATAAATTTGTTTTAAAGTCAGAAATGCACGATAGGTAGGCCTTGTATTTAAAAGAAAAAACAAAATTGAACTGAAGATTCATAGAATTTTTGTTTTTTCCTAGCCTCAGCTCAACAAATTGTTTCTACGTGACGTACTTAGGCTGTTTTTGATTCAGTTATTTATCTACGGAGAGATTGTGGTGATGATAAATAAGGCATCATTGAGATTTTTTCGTGTTATGTTTTTGTGTTGCTTTTCTATCTGCGTTTTTGTATTGGGTAACATTTTTTGGTTTATTTACGGATGGAAGCCAAAACTAATTTTTCAGATGTGTGAAAAAAAACAAAAAAATCTAAAAGAATTGAAAATTAAAAGCGAACCTTTAGTAACATTCTTTGGTAACTCTCAGACAAGACTAATTTGGATATGTATAAAAACAGACAGAGAAAAAGCAACAATTGAACAATAAAAACAATTCCGTATCCACCTGTAAATCTTTTGTTCGATTATGTTTAGATGCAGATTGTGGTTTAGTTTTATCGGTTTAAAATGAAAAAAATTTGTTCCGTATATATTTTTTGAGTTGATTATTTTTTTTTCTAACGACACATTGTGCCTGAAATGAAATTAGAAGGAAGGAAAGAAGAATGTTTCACTCAAATGGCAAAAACAGATGGAGGTCTACTAGTATTGATCTCGGAACTATATTCTATCAGTTTTATATTTATTCCAGAAACTACGTTTGTGGGCTTTGCCGGTGCATGTTTTTCCTAAACTTTAATTAAAAAAGTTCTATTTGATTGAGTGAAAGCTAAGACTAGCACCATATACTTGGAAAAACTTTACACAGATTCGTCGCATGTGCCGTTTTTGTGCCTTACCTCAAATTTGTCATACCTCAATTCCTAATGGAAATTGGTTTTAACCAAAGCTCATTTCTGTCAATTGTCAGTTTTTTTGCGTTTAAAATCGTTGAATCTTTTTTTTTTTCAAGGAGAGGATTCTAGAACAAAATTTTTCCACTGTTTTTTTGTTTGTTCGTTTTGAGGAACAATTGTTCTAAGGATGCCTTTTGTTTTAGAAAAAAGTTAGGTTAGTTCCAGTTAATAATTTGGGGCGTGTATGGTTTAGTATTTTCTCAGGAAATCATTTCGTTTGCTTAAATGAGTGAAGATGGATTCTACGATTTTAAATTGTTCACAGTACTTCTATGTTTTTGTGTGCAAAACCTTTTAAACCTTACTTGCGCTTTCTAAGCTTTAAGGTATAATATTGTGACAAGATTTCAAGACCAATAAAATCTAATGCTGAGTGAAGAAAAAATTCTTAGAAACCAAATCAATGTCGACTTTAAATTGTAATTTCTTGTTTTTACTCACTTGTTTTTATGCAGTTTTGTATGAAACCAGTTTGGTATGTGGAAAGAAAAATATTTGACTTGCTCCCGCCATGTTTTGTATGTATACGTCAGTTTTTGTATGACACCGAAAGTAAAACAAAAAAGTTTGACTTGCTCACACCAGATTTTGTTAACTAGAAAAGAAGCAACAGTTTGGTCAATACTTTTTGGTCAAGAAATCCTTTTTGGCGGTGCTTTAGAAAACTTGAACAATTATTAGCATAGCAGAGAAAAGATCTACACTCGTCAACAAAAATAAAGGCACAAAATGAAATTTTACATGGTAAATTGTCCGTTCTTGAAGTCAATTCTGGTCAACATAATATTGGTTGTTTCTTTTGATTTCTTTATCAATCGACCCACATTCTTCAGAAGTTTAGTAGATCTTAGTA
>NW_027451500.1:15000-17758 GCF_964194025.1 Convolutriloba macropyga
TATCAAATCAAACACAAATCTTAGCAAAAACAGCTGAAAAAATTGAAACATAATATTGAAAAGATCAGCGAAATCAACTTTAATCTGAAAATGCAATCAGTTGTAAAGTTTGTCAATAAGAAACGTTGAGAATTCTAAGGAATAAACCTTCTGTCCTTCGTTAGAGCCTGATCTGGAATTAACTTTTTATGGCATCAGTTTTTTTTAATTAACATAGGTTGAAGGATCAGAAACGAATTAAGAAAATCAAAAAAGTTTGTCATAATTAAAGGGATCAAGTAACTGACGAACTAAGAAATCATTTTCTCTGTTTTGACCTTATAGGCACCTAAGATTATTATAATCAAAACTGAAAATGCACCTAAAATTTTAACTTTAAATCCAAAATCCGCCAAAGCTATTGCATTTGACGTTTTTTAATCTATATATTGTTCCACCGATTTTTTTTTAAAAAAATCGGTGGAACAATATATAGATTAAAAAACGTCAAATGCAATAGCTTTGGCGGATTTTGGATTTAAAGTTAAAATTTTAGGTGCATTTTCAGTTTTGATTATAATAATCTTAGGTGCCTATAAGGTCAAAACAGAGAAAATGATTTCTTAATTCGTGTTTAACCAGTAATTCTTAATTACTGGTTAATAAAGATTGTCAAATGATCAACAAAAACTGAATATGATATTATTCAAAATTCAAAGCAATTGTTTTTCTCTTTTTTTCAAATATAAATTGTTTAACTTTAAAAACGATTAAATGTAAAATCGTATCAAAAACTTTGGCGTGATTTAGAAAACTCAATTTTTGTTTTAGTTTGTTCATTTAACCTTGAGCATTCAAGATTTGTTTTTCTGTTTTTTACAACAAAATTAGTCACAACTTCGAAGATTTCCATCGTAAAAACGATATCTGAAATGAAATGAAGTGGATAGGACCTAAGATATTTGAACAATAAAATCATCAATAATGATTGCACACAAATTCAGTGAGGCAAAAAATTAAATGGTTAAATGACAGATTCAAGCTGAATCAATTATAAAAAATTTCTCTGAAATTTTTGCTTTCTTTCTGAAATGCAGGAATATCTAGCTTGCTCCATTTTTGTTGAAGAACAATATATTCTTTGTGGGACTGAACCTAGAACCTTATCAACACAAATGAAAAAATTTATGAAGAAGATAATTGGAAGATCTATTTTATCATTCACAAAAAAGTGCGAAGAATCTGAGTTCTTGAAATACCCAGTAAGCGCAAAAAATATTAGTCTAAAATTGCTTAAATAGTTTTTATGAAATCGTTCTTTGCATATTGTTTAAGGAACAGATCGAAATTAGTTTTTCTTAATGTAAGAAAGAATTTGAGAGACAGTATGACAAAATGATATTTCACTATATATATATACTATATATATATATATATATATATATATATATATATATATATATATATATATATATATATATATATATTATATATAAAATATTTAGCTGAAATTATGTCACAATAATCAAAAGCAGAATTGAACGCTATCCCCATACTCCTCATTAGACCAAAAATAGCTATCAAGAATATCTACTTTCTACAAGCGACAATAACAGCTTGTTAATTGTCAATATAAGAAAAACAGATCAATTATTTCTTATTTGCGGATTTTTCAAAACTTCTGACATCTATCTGTCTTATTGTGCATGTATATTCAAAAAGTTGGTTAAGTTGCTCAATATGGTTGAGCTGCGTTGACAAATAACGGTCTAATAAGGCCTTCTGCAAAACACACACGCCTATTGAACTTCCTTTTTCTTGTAATTAAATAGACTGCCCAAGTCCGACTGACAATTTGGTCGATTAGATTTACGCGAAACTGTAAGCATTGTCTGCTCCCATTCTTTGAGGTTAGATTTTTAAGCGTGTGTGGACAGCACTAAAAACAGGAATAACTAGTTCAAATTCTCTCAAAAAAGGATAGATGCGCCATACTTATCCACAATGCTTACATCTTGTCAATTGTGTTTGGTATCGACGGAATTTTGCCACTATTGTCCGCAAATTACCTCAAAATTTATACACACTTGAATTAATTCGAACGGAGCCTTATTCTGCGTTTGTACCCGGACCTAACGCCAAGTCAATTTCAGTACTGGGCAAGTCTAAATCCAAGTCTTATTTCATTACTGATTCAGAGCTATGATCATGTCACTTTTTACACTTGGCAGTCTAAATCCAAGTCTGGGCTGAGACTTGGCAAGTCTAATCCAAGTCTGATTTAAGACTTGGCAAGTCTAATCCAAGTCTGATTTAAGACTTGGCAATTCTTAATCCAAGTCTGATTTAAGACTTGGCAATTCTTAATCCAAGTCTGATTTAAGACTTGGCAATTCTTAATCCAAGTCTCGGCTAGCCGAAAAAATTGCCTAAAATAGCCGGAAAAACGTCAAAAATAGTCGAAAAAAACGTCAAAAATAGCAGAAAAAAACGTCAAAAATAGCCGGGAAAACGTCAAAAATAGCCGAAAAAAACGTCAAAAATAGCAGAAAAAAAACGTCAAAAATAGCCGGGAAAACGTCAAAAATAGCCGAAAAAAACGTCAAAAATAGCCGAAAAAAACGTCAAAAATTGCCGAAAAAAAACGTCACAAATAGCCGGGAAAACGTCAAAAATAGCCGAAAAAAAACGTCAAAAATAGCCGGGAAAACGTCAAAAATAGCCGAAAAAAAAGTCAAAAATTGCCGAAAAAAACGTCAAAAATAGCCGGGGAAACGTC
>NW_027451501.1:0-16969 GCF_964194025.1 Convolutriloba macropyga
CCTCCGCCCGGGGAATGATTGAAATCAATATTGATGCGCTTTTGTAGTATTCGTTCCTATTAAGACGCGTAACATAAAATAGGCGCGGATTCAGGACTTTAAGCTTAAACGCAAAACGGTGGCAGAAAACTGTGGATCATCAGGTCCCTCTTTTAGTCTGGAGTGCTGGAAAGCTGAGAGAAAATCATTTTTTTATGAAATAGTGCATACGATAAACTGGGGACATTTGATACCAGAAAGGCTTTAGAGTACAAGGAAAGAAGGATGTGGTTTATAAATATCGAAAAAAAAATTAAAATGGTCTGACCGAATACGGTATAATTGAAAAACTTAAATGAAAAATATCATCTGCAGATTAAATGGAAATGGAAAAGAAAATATAAAATACAAAAATCTATTGTCTGCGCCAGTCAATTGTGATATGATGAATTTCAAAAAATTCTTTATTTTCTTGCGAAAACAATCAAATTTTCTGTTCGATGTACAAAGACTAGAGTTGTGTCCAATTCTCTTGTGGCTGCTATGATGTCGTATGAAAGATATATACTGGTGTGTAGACCATTTGAGTACCAAAGAATCCTATCAAACAGAAGACGACTTGTAAACTATTTGATAATGATTGTTTTGCTGCTTATGGTTTCCCTTTTGTTCGTTACCGAAAGTGTCTTCCGTCGGAATTATGTGGTTAAGTACAGTTTCTAACTACTCTTCAAATTTCACTATATAAAAGTTCAACAAGAACTTTTTTTACAACTAAATTTGAACTTTACAGCTATTTATAATCCGAATACATTTGTTATTGTTCGATTATATTTATAACCCGAAATTGTTATAAATATAGGCTGAATTCACGTTACATTAGATTGGAAATAATTTATACCTCACTTAATATCAGTATTATTGCTTTCAAAACATAAAATATTGGTATCTTTGTTTTTGAATGTACAAAGACGTCGATACAATCGTTTTCCAATCACAGAATTTTAGAACAAAGCAAAACATCTATAACTTTTTTATGAAGTAGTTTCGTAGTTTTCTTACTTCGCTCTGATGAAGTAATCCGCTGATTCCCTCTCAATAATATTCCAACATTTCTGCAACCAAAAATAATGATTTAAACCAACAAGGATGCTCGTTAATGTGCGTTCGCACATGATGTTCCGACCCGAACTCATCGACATTTTTGACTTAATTGTCAACCTGATGAGATAATCAAAAATAGATATTTGAGTTCAAAAAATTGTAAAACAACCGAACTACTAATTGATTTACATAACACCACGCCCCGATGCAGCGCTCACAAAATCTGCCACTGGAAAGACTACGAGGAAAAAACAAAGGACAAAATAAGCAGACACAACTTTTTTTAGCGAATGTGCTAAAAGAATAGAAAAAGAAACACAAATATTGACCACTCACAAAACTTTTACGAAAACGCATATTGTCCAACAAACAAAACATCAGTTACCACATGATATCAGTGGACAAATGGTTTTTGAATTACAAGGAATGGAACCTCTCATTGATAAGTATAGGTTACAAGTTGAAGAAAAGAACAAAAACTGAAAAATATAAAAAAGTCTTTGAAATCGAACCATATCAAAAACTTTAATAAATTTCGCTATAAACTGACGGCATTGAGTAACATCATTTTTTCAATGCTTAATTAGAAGCCTATGAGACCAGTCAGCAATTTACGAATATATGAAGAATTAAAAAAGGCAAAAACCTTCACAAAAACTGAGCGAGAAAGCTGTCGAACCGAAGAAAGAGAAGTTTTTGGAAAAAATTTTTCTAATTTCATATACTTTTTTAACAGCTTTGTGTTGTTCTTTTCTTAACAATATGACTTTAAAAGTATGAACAAATAAAATAAAAAAAACAAATATTTTTGAGTAAAACAGTTACATCATAGACAATAAATTCAATAGCTTTCAACGGATGTCAAAAATAAGCTCAATTATACCTCAATGAGAATGAAATTATAATTGTCAATTATAAGTCATCAACTGGACATCGCAATAAGTCTTATGATTATGAAAACAACAAAAAATACATGCAAAAACCAAAAATTCATTAGAAAAGCGCGCGAAGCAAGTGTCGAAGCCATTGCAACCATAAGGGTTTCTGTGAAAACTTTATCTGTAAACCATTGGACGTCTTCTCTAAGCCAATGGGAACTATCAATGTTGGGTTAATGAGATAACACTTCAAAAGGAACCAAAATTACAAAAAAGCCGATATTTTTGTGAAATTATTAACAATCGTGACATCGAAGTCCTAAAAAAATTTTTTATGCAAAAAAGAGAGGGGTTCTGTCTTTACTGAGATTGACTTACAGATCATGGAAGTAGGTTAAATAAAGTTTGTTGTTCGAAAAAATTCGATTCTTTTTCAAAAGTCTTAACGGCCATTAAATTCAGTAGCTCTCAGAGGAAATCAATAAATACGCAAAGTTAATCCTCAATGGGAATATAAAGAAGTTCTTCAGTCTTAATTCATCAATAAGATATCACAATAAGTCTTATGAATATTAAAACAACAACAACAGCCGTCAAAAACCAAAAATTCTTTAGAAAAGTTCAAGAAAGTGTCGGAGACATTTAAACCATAAATTTTTCTCTGAAAAATTTATCTCTGATCGCTTTAAAGTCTCCTCCAAGCCACTGGGAACTACAAATATTAGGATTCTCTGATAAAAAAATGTAATCAAATTACAATAAAAAATGTCCAAAAATTAAAAAGTTATGAGAACTCGTGTTATCTAAGTCATAAAACCAAACTTGCTGGAAGATGAAACCACTTAGCAGATAAGTTTTAATTGCAGTAGAAAAGATTGAGGTTTTGTCACTACTGAGACTGACCTACAGCTCACGAAAATAAGTTTAAGGTTGGTTAATGTCCAAAAAATTTATTTTTAAAGGGTTTTAACAGCGATTAAGTTCAAGAGCTTTCACTGGAATCCAAAAAATACGCTACGTTATTACTCGATGGGAAGACACAATTGTTTGTCTTCAATATGTTATCAATAAGACATCACAATAAGTCCTATAGTTATGAAAACAACGACAAAAACAGGGACAAACCAAAAAAAAAATTAAGCAGAAATGCGAAAAGAAAGTGTGGAAGCCATTTAAACCAAAACTCTTTCTCTTAAAATTTTTATTATTATCAATTGGACGGCTTCTCTAAGCTAACTATCAATATTAGCATGATGGGTTTAGATTTCAAAAGTAACCAAAATTTCAAAAAAAATCCGAATTTTTTTTTATTATCAAAACTCGTGTTATTGAAATCATATAACACATAGTTAGCAGATAAAAACACTTACATCTTTGGTTGCTTTAAAACGAACGTGGTCCTGTTATTACTCAGACTGGCTTACTGTTCATGAATATAATTTTAATATCGGCTAATGTTAAAAAAACTCGAAAAATTGTTTTTTAAATTCTTAGCAGCCATTGGCTGTCCACTCACAGAACTATATAGTTTTACCTAATGCAAATTAGGAAGTCAATCGCCCTTGTAGTTAATGAGTCTATGCCATACGACTCCCAAAATTTATTATGATATCAAAAAGAAAATCAAAGTTTCAAAAAAAATTTCAAAAACCCAGAATTGATTATAAAAAAAACACATGAGTGATCCCTTGAGAACGAATATTTTGTTCATCAGGTATCAGTTTACTGTAATAGAGGTTTGTCATTAGCAGAACCTCGATATGAAAAGTGACTAGTCTCTAAATGACTAAATGACAATGATGAATAGTGAAATTTTTCTAAAAAAAAGCTCTCAAATTAAACTAGACTTTTTTTATAGTAAACTTCCCCATGAGACAAGAACTAGCCTTTTTATCGGTCTATTGGTAGCGCAAAAATGATTCATTTTGTGGCGTGAAATGTAATTTTGAAATAATATTTTAATAGAAAGGCCTTAATTTGAATAAAAATTTCGCTAAAAGTGAACAAAATCATGCTAAAAGTGAACAAATACCACATGTTCACACAAAACTTTAAACCTCGATAACTGCTCGAAAAATACAAAATTCAAAAAATCTTCTACGCTGGACGAGCTTTTTAATGATACCACTCACATTTCTCTACGATGAATATATCTATCGGCCAAAATTGACTGAACAAAAAAAACCCATTTGAGTATATAGTTCCTCCCCCACATGTGGGTCGGAACAAATATTTCTCACCTTTAATTCCTATTTGTTCTGGCCCATACTCTGTTGGATCATACTAGTTTTCGAACTGTTAAGGTTGGCGTATGCCTACTATCTTCTCTGCTAAATCACACAAAAGATGGTTACCTTAAAAGAACATATTAATTGCAGGTTACAGAATATAACTTTGCATGTCAGATGGTTGATTTGTAAACTTTCAGCAATTTCGTTCCGGTCAAGTTTTGCTCCAATTGATTACATCTAAAGCGCGGTCTTTATTTGATGGGAAATGTAAAGATAAAGTTGCATGCCTGAAGAGATAATTTTATACAGATTTGTTGGAGCAACAAACGAAATTCTGAGTAAATTTTTTTTATTTTCCTCAGCTATTTTAACTGTATTCACTGCTTGTTATCAGCATCAGCTCAACTTAGTATAAAAATCTTTTATTCAATTTTGCCTTTAAATTTGTAGTATTTTACTTTTTTCCAGCAGCTGGCCATCTTTAAACTTAATTTTTAATTTGCTTTTTTACAATTAGTAGATTTAATTGCCAATTTTGATTATTCACATAGTGGATTCCCGGGTCGAAGAATTCGTCAAAAGTTATGTAAGAAATGCGCTGACAACCGCTGAAAAAAAAATTTTCAGCGGGTAAATCTTACACGTTAATCCACTTAATCTGCTGAATTTTCAAGACCTTTCTTACATAATTTAAGCACTTTTCAGCACATTAAGCGGATAATTGTGTAAGCTCTAACTGCTGAAAATATAATTTTTCAGCGTCTGTCAGCGCATTTCTTACATAACTTTCAGGACCTATGTTACACAATATCTGCACGTATCTTATCCATTTTCAACAGTTTCCTTGAACAAGTTAAAACTTTTTTAGTTGTTTTTCCTGGTGTACATTCAGAGGCAGCAACTCTGCAAGACTAAAAAGCATTGCACTATTGCACAAGGGCAGTTCAACTTAAAAACAATTGGATATCTGCCAAAATACTTAAGAATTTTGTCAAAACTTAAGATAGAGCAGTTATTGCAGCTGAGGTATAAAACCAAAATACTTGATTGAATGAAACCAGATAGCCTAAAGCTTTCACTCGGTATGTTTTTTCAGAAAAAAATCAATTTTTTTTTAAAAAAAACCAAGCATAGTTTTGATTGATTAGTGGCTCTTCAGAAGTGCAAAAAGTGAAAGAGCCTACATGCTGACTACCTTATAAACAATAGTGAGCAAAAAAATTTCACGTAAAATTATGTAAGAAAGGCGCTGAATCCGCTGAATTTAAAAATTTTACAAGTGCTGAAATTACGTAAAAAAGGCGCTGAATCGCTGAATTTAAAATTTTCACAAGTGCTGAAATTATGTAGGAAAGGTGCTGAATCAAATGCTGATTTTAAGAGGTGTGCTGAAATGTGCTTAAATATTTTATTTCAGCGGATTCAGCACCTTTTTATCAATTTTCAGCGCAAACAGCACAAACCTTACATAATTTCAGCACATTCAGCGGATTTCTTACAAAAATATCGGCTTACATCTGCAGACCCCTCGACCCGGGTTCCTGATGAACCTCATTGCGTTACTTTACCAACTTTATAGATCAAATTAGGCAGAAAATTTATCTTTGGCGAAATAAAGTTTTTATCAGAGCCTTATATTGGTTTTTCAATATGTCCTTTATATAGCAGTATGTTCAATTTTTAATTTTTATCTAAAAAATGTATAGATACATGGCGCCATTGATATTTTGCATGAAAATGCGGTTAAATATGTCCTTGTTATGATTTATATTTTCTCACAAGAAAACTCGCCTTCTATTTACTTTTCAATAGGGCACGATATTTTGATGCAGTTCACTTTGTCATTTTTGTGTGCTTGTTGAGAGATGCATCTTCTAAATTCTATCGATAGGTCTCTACGGAAAAAAGAACGAGTGCTTTTTCTACAACCATAAATTTTTTGTGAATCTTTCCCCAATAAATTTAGTTGCCAGTGGAGTTTTTAGTGCAGTCTTTCTCACTCTCTGCCTGCTGACTGCACCGTATCGTACACCAATAGTTCAGCATTGATTTTGTTGTGATTCACAGTACAAATTTTGCAATTTTAATTTAAAATACAGGTCCATTTAGCGGCGCTAGTGCTGTATTTTTAAATTAGTTGGAGTTTTTCTACTGGGTTGTCTCACTGGATTGAGTACAAGACAACGGGAAGAATTTTTGATTACCAACTGAGCTTGTTTAGTATATCAGAATTGAAAGACCGCAATAACCGCAATAACTGCCCTCTATTCCCCAAGTTAACTTGGAATTTTTAAAGCATTGTTACTTCAACTTGAAACCACCCTTCGAACGCAATATTTACACATTGATTCCTATTAGTCCTATTACTCCTACCAATGAAGTTCAGAGCGCAACCTTCACTTATCAGAACTCCCAATGTAAAATGATGAATTTCGTCCCAGTTTCTCAGTAAAATGACATCTGTCTCAAAATTACATTTATTAACATCTTTTCTCTCCCTAATGTTCAACACAAGTGCAAACTTAACCATAGTTGAAGAAACCTGAAAATATATCATATCTTGTGAAAAGTTTTGTTTTTTTTGAAAGTTCGCTGAAGTTCGTCAACTTAACATTGTGATTTCCACTAAGTGAACTTTCCGTTTTATCTAAATTTCATAGGTAGGTGAGGCAACTAGTGTTGAATTTCAATGGCGTAAAAATTGTCTTGGAATGGTGATTACAAGTTGCAGTAATATTGCTTCAAAGATTGAATTCCTACTGAACAAACACGTGAAATCTACATGGAAGTACAGGACAAGTTAAAAAAAATTAGTTATCAATTAAGTATATTTGAGTTTTTGGTAAGGTTCCAAAATTTCTTGACACTGTGACACATCAGAGTGCTTCAGAGCAGCTAGCCCAACTCCTAAAGTATGTACTATTCGAATCCTTCGAACGGAAAAGTTTGCAGAGTAACTGAAAGTAAGCACAGAGCTGATGTCGAGGTAGAGGTGGGCAACCTGGGCAACGAGAACTGTGAGGAAAGATTGTGAAAACTCCTCCTGTCGACTCATTCTGAATACATCCAACAAAGCCTAACACAAATATTTACGTGTTTGAAAGATTTCCACATCAATGCTAAGTTAATCCGCGGATTGAATGCAACAACTCTGAGGCTCCATTAAGGACCAAATGGACTCAAAAGTACTCATGTGATGTTAAGTCTGTTTGTCTGCGACAACAAGCGTCGAAATACGACAAATTGTGTCTGAGGTATATCTAGCAGCTCTGCCAAAACTAGAAATACTCAAGGTATTTGAATATCGATAGCATGAAACGGGAACAAAGACCTTCCCATCTGCGCAAACTATGGGAAAAAGTAAATTAGATGAAAATCAAAAGTTTGAAGATAATTGAAAAAAAATTATGTAGAAATCATCCAAGAGTTCATTATTGTTATTTTAAATATGAAATCCAATCAAAATTTTTTTAAAGAAAAATACACCTTTTGAGTGCTTCTGGGTTGCTATTTAAAGGATGTGCTCTTGTTGATATCATGAACCATAAAACAGATATAATGAATCAATCACTTCTGTGGAATATATCAATTACGTCTGTGGAACTAGTCCTAACTATTTTTTATAACGTTAGCAATGTAAGTTGGAGTGAAATGTAGTTCGTACTTGCTGTGAAAACAAAAGCAAAACTTGCCTTGCAAATTGATAAATGTGTCAGAAAGAGTAAGAATGAACTATATAGAATATTGCAAGCAGTGAACATGTTTAAGCATCAAACAAGAATCCAAGACTTCTCGAAAACAATTGGAAATTTTGCTTGGGAATTCCTCTCAGCAATGCTAAAATTGAACTTCTAAAAGCCCAATTACTATGAAAACAACGACTTGGTGAAGTCTGTTAATAACGACAACTTTTGAGGGTTTAATTATCGTTTTTAAAAAAAATGGATGAGTTAATCAACAGTAAAAGAGACTGCGAATGGGGGGAAAACCAAAAATTGAGCTTTTAGAGAGCTGTTGCCCATTTTTCGGATTTCTCCCAGAAGATAAAAGTAATTGGCTGTTACATAAATATAACCACCAGCAGTGACAACATAAAACAAAATAAAAAGGAATTAAAGTTAGCATGACAAAATTTTTGCCGGAAAAAAGAAAGCAAACTGTACGTGGAAATAAAGATTTACCAATTGTTTTCTTGCGCATAGTAGGAACAACGTTTTCATCAATGCAACTTGAAGCTTTCTCGCTTCAATTCGGCAAGATTGTGGCTTCTAGGATTATCAACCAGACGTGTCATGCGCCATAACAGTTTTAAACAGAGCCAAATTGCAGTTGACAAACACGCAAGAAGAAATGAAGTTCAAAAAAGGAACTAAAGTAAAATATTGTTTGTTCAGTATCGGACTAGAATACTTTTGGATCAAATCGCAGTAAATGATGCATGAATTGGCAAAATGTTTCCCAAAACTCGGTTGAGTTTATTGCTGGCTCTTGAAAATTTCTTTTTAAAAATTGAAGCATTGTAGATTTGTTGTGGTAAAATCATGTTTGCCAGTTATCCCATGTTAAGAATGGGAATTTTTCGGTTAAAAACGAGAGTTGTCTAACTCGTCTGAATTACATACTGACAATTTTGCTTATAATGACATTACTGATTAATCAATTAATATCGCGTGTCCATGTGCTTGTGGCTGTCTAGTCAAGATGTCTTTGAGATTAGTCTATGTATTCTTTAGCCCCTCACAGTTTGCCCAGTCCAATTTATTCCAAGTCTGAAATTAGTCTAAAGTAACCCTGGTCGAGAATTTTCCCGAAAACTATGTAAGAATTGCGCTGAAATGCGGCTGAAGTTTCAAAAATTTAGTGCAAAAACCTTACTAAATAATACACTGAAATGTGATTAAACTTTGTACAATTTTCCGCATGTACAGCGCATTTCAGCACATATCAGAGCATTTCTTACAAAGTTTTCGGGCAAATTCTCGACCCGGGTTACTTTAGACTAATTTCAGACTTGGAATAAATTTTACTGGGCGAATTCTGAGGGATGGAAGTGAACAGAGTCCTTGCTTGCAAAGTTCCATCTGCAGGGTAATTGAGATCACATGCTTTGAGATCTGAGTAGAATCTCTTTTACAAATCGAGCAAAGTTTCCCGAATTGGGGCTATTTTATGGGGTCTATAATAGACAGTAATGAATAAAAGAAGTGCGCGACAGAATAATTGGATGTTTAATTTTTGTTGACAGATGAACCACTTCTATTCAGAGGATGGTGCATTGCTGATTAACGGCTATTTTGGCGTTGCAGTTATTGTGGGGGCTGATGTTATTGCAATCGCTTGCATCATTGCCTTCTACTGGAAAGTTTTTGTTGCACTTCGGAGCTCTGTTGCACAGGACATGGCAAGATCAAAAACAGAGTCTCGATCGACGGCTAAAAAGCGAATTCTTCAACGTGCTTTCGGAGCTCTCTCTGTATTGTATGTTGTGTGTTACCTGCCTCGGATAATTGCATCAGCGATAGACTATTATTTCGAATTCTTCAGAGATATAAAAGACATTGATTGTGAGTATCATCAGAAAGTTACCTAAACAATATTTTATCAGTTGCAAAAAGTTTCTTATAATTAAATATATCTGTGACTTACCAAGGCTGCATTTTTCCACCGCTATATCAAGCTAGGTTACTGATACAAATTTGCAAGCCTTTTGCTAGAAATATTTATGTAGTTAAAAGTTGCAGATCAAATTATAATATTGAATATTATACAAAGCAGTTAGTTCACCAATAAGCTTGAAGGAGGATAAAAATGAAAAGAAGTAAAATTTGCTCATCAAAAAATCGTAACCTGATTTATGGATTGAACTTAAATATACACTTTCATTAAGAAAATTAATATATTTGTTTTCCACATGTTTTTAATTTTTCAAAACTCAAAAATGTTTTTCAATCAATGACTTGGTACATGACCTCAAGCCCTCTATTCGAACGGAATGGAATAATTTGACAAAACAGAGTTTAAAAAAGGTAAAATAAAAGATAAGAGAAACTCGCAGATAATTTTTTTGCCCGAAAAGCAATTAATATCATTTACTGCACCTGCGAAAATTGCAACAGAACCATTATATGTTCTTTTTATTGCTCGATAGCCGTAAAAAAAATTGCAAAAAACTTTCCTTAGGCAGTTCAATTTCAAATTATGACAAGAAGACTTGCTTTTTCTGCGCGTGGCACAGAATGTTCCCACATTTGCATTTGAAGGCATAAGATATAGCAAATCATTATATCTGAATTGATATTACAGAACCCTTTGTTTCAACGCCAAACATTATTTTATCAAGTTGCAACGGAAAAGCTAAAGATATTTAGATGAAATTCCAAACAAAAACAACCGGAAAACAGTTGAGTTTTTGGAGGAAGCGAAGGCCTGAGTGATCTTCAATTAGAAGATACATGGTTAATCTTACAAACTGTGATACAATTAATGATAATTTATTAACAAGAGTTTTCCTAAAGTGTGTTGTAACTAAACAAGAACACTATAAATTTGATTCTTTTGTATTATGGACGGTTTTGATTCAGCTCCATGAGTCTTTTTCTATAACTTTTGAGAAACTATAGTTTTCTTTTTGTAAAGTGAATTTAGTGACTTCCGATTCAAAGTCAACAGATTCTATAACTGTAATTTTATCGCTAACAACCTCTTGTGGTCAAAAAAATTGAAGAACCCAAAAATCATTGAAAAAACAGCAGTTCCACGTCACGAGACCTTTTGAATGGGACCCCTCTCATGTTGGGCTATTTGTAGCCGTAAGATTCTGTTGTAGACATAAAAATAGAAACTGAACCCTTTTTTTTATTTCTTGTCAACCTTATTTCGATTATATAACTTATATTATCAACGGACAATATTGTTTAGTTTTGTCTCTCGTTTTTTTTTTCAAGCAAAACGTCTTAAATGTTGTTTTGGTGAGACAAAGGGAAAAAAACAGCTCGTGGAAGTCAAATGAAATCATGCAGTTGTATGAACAGGAAGTAAAAGCAGGTTAAACGAATAAATCTGTTTAATAAATTGAGAAACATAGCAAAACAAGTTATCGACTAAAATTGAAGCAAAGAATAACAAAATTTGAAACTTCGATTAGCTGAGAGATTTAATGATTGCTTAACTCTTCAGTTAACGAAAAATCAAATGAAGTTAATTGATTGAGGAAAAGGCTAAAAAAGTATTTCAAAATTGCTGTTTCTATGTAATCAAAATTTATGTTCATATATAGATTAAACTAATCACCTTAATGGCAAACAGACATCACTTGCAATTTAAAAATTAAAAAACAAAAACAACTAAGAAGAGCTGCAAAAATAGGCACATGTTGCAAATTTGAATTGGCTTTAAAACTTAGTGACGTCTCTTTTATTGAAAAAAAATGTATGTTTTGATATCTTTAAAAAAACTAAGGGTATAAAAAACAAAGCTTAAAAAGTTATATATGGCTGAATGCCGGAAAAGTAGTTTTAAACATTCTCCTGTTTAATTATTGAAGAGCTCAGTTTTCTTCCTAACTTCTTGAGAAATACTTTTCTATTTGAAAACAATGATTTTGATAGAAAATCTCGGTAGCTCATTTAGCGAAGTTAAATAAAAAGCTCATTGAAGCATCTTAAAAACTTAAGTCTGCTACTATAAATTTAGTTTAATACTCCGAGAAGGAAAATAATATCATTCTTATATGAGGATATAAGAAAGTCAATCATTTATTTTAAAAACATCAAATTTGAAGGAAGCTTTTGATACGTAAAAAGGAGAGCACATAATTTATTAGAGAGCATTAAAGACCAATTTTTAGATCTATTGGACAGAAAAACAAAGTTTTTGTCTTTTAGTCAATTAGAAACTTTCCTTTTGAAAAAAATATTTGTAAAATTTTCCTCCTAATGAAATGACTGAAAAATTTTAGGTCGCTTTATTTAAGGGCTCAAAAAAAATTTCAATCAGCAAGAAGGAAACTAGAGCAGAAGCAAAATAAAAAGAAAACTTGTCAGACCAAAGTTTAGGAATTAAAATGAATTTTGAGAGGAAAATGCTGTTTCCGAGCAGGTAAGCTAAATGAGTGTAACTGAAAGTTCCATGAGTGTAATTGACAAAACCACTGAAATAAACAAATTGCACGGACTCGATGAAAATTGACATCATAAATGATAATCAAACGAACAAACAAAAAAATATTATGAACATCAGAGACAAAAATAAAGAATATCGGCAAGAGTTTTTTAAACAGTTATTTTTAAAGTCAAAAAACAGATTCACACAGTTGAAGCTAAGCTCTAGAGTTTTTATTTGTTGATTTCTAAAAACATTGTTGAAAAAATCTGATTACTAAAAGAGAATAACACTAAAAACCGCAGTCCAGGCACGGCAAGTAAACAAAAACTGGCGAAAAATAGATTTCTCTCTGACTTCAAAAATAGATGTTCGGGCCCTAAAACTCAACGTATTTTTTCCTATGCCTCACCACTGTGGTGGCCTGTTCCACTACTTGCTCTTATGCTCCAAATTTTAGTTCAAACTCAACTCAATCATTGAAATTTGGAAGGAGTTCTTTAAAAGTTTTGAACAAAAAAATCTAAATATATGCTATATGCCGTTTGAACTCAAAAACAGCTGAATGAGTGTCTCACGCAGCTCTGTAATAATTCATATTCGTTGTTGTTATTTTGTTTGAGAAAATTATGAGGAAAAACTTCATTAGTCGCAAAAAAGATTACCAGATTTTTAAGAACTGTCAAAAAATTATGTGCGATTTTTTTTTCAGGTGTCAGTGTAATCCAAAAGTTGAAAAAATGAGGAAAAAACAATTAGTTAATTAATTGTTGATTGGTTTTCAGTCATTTGTACAATGAAAAATTGCATGATACCACTAAAACAAATAATTATTCGAGTTTTTCAGGTTGGATATAATAAATCTTCATAGTTTTTGATTTCTCCAATTTTCTTTTATCTTTTAAATTTTAATAGTCAGAACTCAAATAACTTTCTCCTTTCATATCACGAGTTAAGCAAAGATTCAAATTTCATCTGTGATTTTTTTCAAATGTCAGTGTAATCCAAAAGTAAACAAAATGAAGAATAAACAATTGTTGACTAGTTTTCAGTCAATTGTACACTGAAAAATTGCATGATACCACTAAAACAAATTTTTCTTTGAGTTTTTCAGGTTCGATATAATAAATCTTCATAGGTTTTGATTTCTCAAATTTTCTTTTAACAATAAAATTTTTTTTTAGTCGGAACTCAAATAATTTTTTCCTTGTATATCACGAGTTAAGCAAAGATTGAAATCTCACTGGAAATTAGATATGAAGATAGGTTAAAACATGCGAGAGGCGAGAAAAAGTTCAAAAAAATGTCTAAAAATTGAGTGAAAGTTATTCGCAAAAATTTTTCTCAGAAAATTATTTTTTTTGTTTTTTCATGCTCCTTGGAGATATTGACAAAAAGTTTTGATAATTTTTTCTAACGATGCCCTCGAGAATTGCTAATGGGGGTAAATGATTTCTTTGTAGCAATTGATAAAATAATTTTTCCAGAATAGCAAATTCCCTAAAATTTCTTCTCATACTGAAATTCTAGATTCTCTAGATTTCTAGAGCTCCAGATTGATACCATTGCTAGCCTGGGATGCCTTAAAAATCAATTTTTTCCGAATAATAAAAGCGGGACTAGCATAAAATTCCCCCTTTTTTCAAAAAATGTATAATCAAATAATGCGTAAACTTTTGCTTTCAAAACTAACAAAGCCGCTTTGATTGGTTTCTATTGGCTCGAAAAAAAGTTTGCTTGCCTTATCATATTGCTGTTAAAACGATCGAATATACAGTTTGAGAAAAATTTTTTCAACGATTTTCAAGCTTCACGATTTAATTGCGAAAAGAAATTCCACGAAAATCTTTTGCAAAATTTGCAGCAATAAATTTCTCTTTCTAAAAGTCTTTCTGAAATGATAAAGTTCAAAATTTGGTTCAAGGTAATTAGAAATAGATATAAACACAACCTCAATTTACAAGAAGATTTTTTCGTCCGATAGCAAAACAATTGAAACACGGGTTTGAGACATAATTCTTTTAATGAAACTTTGAGTAGTTTGAACTATGAAACAATCTCGAAGTGTAAACACAAACTTTCTGCTTTTATTTTTCTAATTTAGAAACAGACTAAATTCTAAATTTTGAAGTGTTTTGGATGTTAGATGCGCAAAGAGTTATCAGGAAGTTTCAAAAAATATTGGACAAAAAAATTGTTTTCAAATTCAAGTGATATAAAAGTTTGATAAGTGAAAAGCTGTGAAAACTTTTGGACTCAATTTCTGTGATACCATTCTCCAGTATCTCTTCAGATATATCGATAAAATTAACTTAGCAAAGATCAGGATCACATATTGTCCATAACCCACATTTCGGAGTTCGGAAAGAGAAATAGTTAAAATAATACAATTCGTAACTGAATACCTAAAATTTGCTGTGAGGAACATGAATCATTAGTTGAGCTCAATTGTAAGGTTTTTCAGAGACTTCAAGGGCGAATAAAAATTTCTCAACTGTTTTATTTTATCTCAGCCAATAATTCAAACATTTCTAATGTAGATCTACTACAAATCTTAAAGAGCCAACAATATCTTTTGATATTTATGGTTCCATTTTTTGAGGGTTCTTCAAAGTTTCAATGAAGGTTCAGATACAAGTTTTAAATGAGCGGTGAATAACACTAAAAATTTTATCACCATTTGTCAACCCGTTTTGTAAAAGACACCCGTCCTTTGGTATCAGTGCATTTCACCACTGAAACATCTTAAGTCCATAGCATCCATTACTGAACCATAGTAAAACAAGTCTAATAATGAAAAATCAGCTAATGCTTAGTTTATGTACATGAGCAGACTCCGGCTGAAGTGCGTCTGCCCCGACTAAACAACTGATTTTTTTCTGCTCAGTCTCGAAACATATACGGAAGAGCTCATATAACAATTATTGTGATCATAATAGTGAAATTGAAATTTTCGAAAATAGCAAGCAATTATCTTACATGAGATTGAAACAATTAAAACGGCGATTTCCACAAATGGAGAGCGAGTGTTTTTTCACTAATAGAGAGTGTCCACTAACAACCAACCCCCCCCCCCCCCCCATCAACGCCACCATAACAACAACAACACCCTTCTCCCATCGACACATATTGTGATCCCCAAACCAGCTCAGAGCCGCCCGTCCTTCAACTTAATTCACAACTTGGCTTAGAATACATTTAAGCTGGTATTGGGAAATTACATTTTGACGCCTTTTCATACTGCAACTTATCATTGCGTTTTGTTGGAGATCACACGCGATAATGCCCGTTTTTTCCTTGCACGTAAAAGTGTGTACAGTTGGTCCACACTGCCCTCGAACCGTTGCGAGCTTGAAGTAGAAGTCTCAAATCGAACCCCATGACCCAGAAAAACAACGCCATTTTGAAGAAAGTAAAGTCAGAAAGCTTTGCTTAAAAAGGAGGGAAATTATAGTATTTGCCATGAGGGAAATTAGTTGGGAAGAAGTGGTGTTCGTATAGGTTGGGGTTTTACTACGCTTGATTTTTGAGGGGGGGGGGGGGGGGGGGTAGTAGCATAGTAGAGGTGGTGCGGGGATGAGGGGGTGAAACCGTTGCATTGGGGTGTAATTGAATAAGTCATACTGTAGTAGACTTTGTTTATAACAAAAGTTGACATGAACAAGCAGATGGCAGATTTTATTGATTCAGCAGTAAATCCAAATGATACCACGGCGCGTGCACTCACTACAAATTTTGGCGGATCTCATACAAAAGTTTAAAACTATCAAAAAATTCAGAATCAGCACGTTCAGCGCAATTTTTTTTTACAAATCTGCATGCCATCTACCATCCCCCAACCCCACCATAACAACAACAACAACACACTTCTCCCATCGAGACAATTTGTGATCCCCAAAACCAGATCAGAGCCACCCGTCCTTCAATTCATTTCAAAACTTGGCTTAGAATACATTTAAAATGGTATTGGGTAAAGCACAGTTTGACGTCTTTTCCTTCTCTAACTCATCATAGCTTTATGCTGAGATCACGTGAGATCCTGACCGTCTTTTTCTTGCACGTAAACGTGTGCAAATTTGGTCCACACTGCTGTCAAACCACCGACAGCTTGAAATAGAAGCCTCAAAGCGAACCCCGTGAGATAACAACGTCACTTTGAATAAAATGAACTCAGAATGCTTTGCCTTAATAGAAGGAATTATATTGTTTGCCTTGCGGGAATTTAGTTGGGATGAGGGGGTGATCGTATAGACGGGGTTGTTTATGTTTGTTCTTTGTAGAAAAGGGAGGGGGTATTAGCATAGTAGAGGTGGTGGGGGTATGAGGGGTGAATCCGTTGGGTTGGGCATGTAATTGAATGAGTCATACTGTGGTAGACCCTGCTCATAGCAAAAGTTGACATGAAAAGACAAGAAAGCAGTCTGCTGATTTTTATGATTCAGTACTAAGTCCCAATGACAGCACGGTACGGGGCAGTCAGTCACTACAAATTTTGGCGGTTATCTTTCAAATGTTCATTACCATAAAAAATTTCAGAATCAGCACATTTATGGCAATTCTCTCACGAATCTGCGCCATATCTGCCATCCAAAGAAAACTCAATTGAAATAGAAAACACTTGGACTATGTCAAAGAAAACAATTCTTAATAAAAACTGGAAATATTTTCTAAGCCATT